>NC_018251.1:802567-842567 GCF_000227135.1 Leishmania donovani | reverse complement strand
CCCCCCCCGCGCGCACACACATACATAACGCTACAGGGTGATGCGCGTTTTCGTCGGACCGGAGACTGAGTGACCAACATGTGCTGTGATCCGTGTGTCTGTCTGTGCCAGCGACGCGGCGTTGCTGTGGTCGTGCGTTTTCCTACCGTCTCCATGAAAGCCAAGAGGGAAGCTTGCTTGTTCTGTTTTTTTTTTTTGCTTTATTTTTACTTGTGTGGCTGTAAGCGATTGTGTGTCACGAGTTCGTTTCACACTGCGGTTCCCCAAAGCCACAAACAAATGTGCAAAGGCTGATATGCAGCACTGACGCACCGGCAGCGCTGCCGCTATGGGGCGCAGTGATGGTCCGAAGAGCTGGTGATCGTTGCCCGTGCTGTGTTTGTGTGTGTGTGTGTACACGGAGTATGAGGAGAGAGTACAACCTTCTTACTCTCTGAACCCTCTCCATCTTCCACACTAACTCGGCTTGCGCCATGCTAGTGGTCTTTTGTTTCCTGTACCTAACCTTCTGCATCTCCATCTCATCTCCGCCCGTTTTGTTTTGGCTGCCCCCCTCCCTTCTCCCTCTCTTTTTCTTACATGTTTCTCGGTAGTCTCAGGCGTGTGCCATCAGCTGCTGTGCAACTGGGCGTGCAACCTCCCTCCACCCCTCATTCGGCCGAGCAGTCGCAGGCTCACCTACCTCACTAGCAGGCAGATCGACTGCAGCACGGCAAGCTGTCTGCCTACACGGAAGCGTCGACCGGATCGCCGTGTGTTATGCCAAGAGCAGAAAACCGCCTGTCCCTGGACGTGTCGCCTCCCCCCCCCCCGTTGCTTTCAGTCTGCTCATGCATCCGCCCACCTCTGGTCAGGGACTGTTCCCTCGCTACGGCGGAGGCTGGATGCACCAGTTTGGCCACGTGTACGCCCTCCAACAAGAGCTTCTGGATCCGAGTGCGAATAACTGGTTCCGCGCAGTGGAGTTGTGGCACACGGCGCGTCAGGAAGGGGTCGCCATGAACGTGAGCCACTTTACTTCCATCCTGCGACAGTGTGTTCACCCTGGGGCATGGGCGCAATCACTGCAGGTGCTCAAGCAGATGAAGCGGGAGAACGTGCGTCCTGATGTGGTCGGCGTTGGCTGCGCGCTGGCGGCGTGCGTTGAAGGGAAGCACTATGACGAAGTGGAGAACATCTTTGCCACTTTTCACAAGACGATGCTGCTAGACAGCGTTTGCCACCTGGCGCTGATCCGCGCGCGGCAAGAGAGCGGCAATGCCAAGGGCGCCATCGCGGCTGGGAGGCAGCAGCAGGCGGACCAGGTGCCGTTTCTTCCGTACACCTACACGCATCTACTGGAAGCATGCAACGCTGAGGATGATGCCGCCTACGCCATGGAGCTTGTCCATAATATGCACAGCGAGCAATGGGCCCCGTCACAATGCGCGATGCTGGCTATCGAGGATCTGGGACGGCGCCACGAGAGACTGGCGGCATTTTCAAGACCGCTACTGTCCGCAAGTGACAAGGCACACGGCGCACTGCCCTCGCTCGACGCCTCGAAGCGTCTTTTTCCGCCAGAGTGGTGACTGCGAACCCTCAAAAGTGCGCACGCGTAGAGAGAGTGATGCGCTGCGCCATGTGCCGCTTGTCCTTTCTTTCTTCTAACTCTTCACACAAGCACATGATCACGAATGTTTCTTGGGAGTGCCTTTGCGCCGTGCCCCTTCCTTTCGGTCCCTCGTTCCTCCTCCGCTCTCTCTGTCTCGTTTCGCCGTTGGCGCCCGCGCATCGTCTTCTCCCCTTACATGGACAGTGCGGGATAACGAACACATGCGCATGTGAAAAATAGAGACACTTCGCTCCCCACGGCCGCCTGCATCACGCCGCACTGCTGTGGTGAGTTGTGTTGGAGCGTCTCCACACACGCGTGCACAAGCAACTCCATTGCACGTGTCTCAACACTCCACGTGGAGCAGGAGCTACGGCAGTCATATGCACCTGATGCATCTGCGACTTCCCCTCCTTGCCTTCGAGGTCGACGCTGCTGATCATGCTGCCTTGACGCACTTATCTGATGGCGCGCGAGTTGTCTGTCTTTCCGCGTTCTCTCAATGTCTCTCTCGCTCCCTCACTCTTCTCTTCTGCGTCCCAGCCGGCGCGCATCATTTTCGGCGCGGCAGAGGAGATACACGCGAAGGGTGCGGTTGAGAGCGGCTCTTGGCGGAACTGCTGTTGGCCGTCTCTGTGTTTGTGTGAGATGGAGAGAGATGGCACCCAAAACGCGAAGCGGGTCCAAGGCTGCGACGCGAGGCCGCACACACGATGCAGCAGCGACATCGCAGTCGCCGAGAGGTAGCGTGAATGCTGCTGAGAAAAAAAACAAACAGCGCAGCCTGTCCGCGAGAGCAGAGGCAAAACGAAGTGTCGAGGGGCTAGTAGAAAAGGCCGCGGGTTTCGTTCGACGTTACAAGTGGTGGTGCATTGCCCTGCTAACTGTTGCGTTGGCTCTCGTAGCGGCGCGTCTTGTGGTGCTGCTCTCACCTAGTGGGTATGCCTCCCCGCGGGAGCGGCATCCGTGCTCGTGCGCAGTGGTGGCTTCTACCTCCAATCGGTTGGCAAAAGCAGTCCTCAGCCGTCGCACCGGGGTGAGCGGGGTCCACTGGCGAACAGAGGAGAAGGGGCTGGACTCACTGGCGTTTGCGACTCAGTGCAGCGGCAGCGCTGTCGTTACGCTGCCCGGACCCTTCGAGTCGGTCGATCAGCTCAGGGCGGCGTTGGTAGCGCCTTTCAAGGGCCGTCGCAGCCGCTGTGTGGTATGGGTGACTACCCCCGAAGCAGTGAAGCGAGTGGCGAACTCATTGAAGGAGCTTATGGAGAATAATGCGCTTAGCGGAAAGACAGTGGTGCCAGCGCACAGCCGCGCCACACTCATGCTCAAGTCGCCGGAATCACGGGAGCAGTTAAAGTCCAGCTTGCCACACCGTGTGGTGCACATGTTGACTGAGGTTTGACCTGGATCACACCCATAGAGAGTATGTCTGCACCGTGTTCGCCATAGCCCGTGTATGTTATCTCTCGTTCTCATGGTGCACACCTTTGGGCTGCCTTTGCTTGGGTCATCGTTGTGCCTCCCCCCCCCCCACGTCCATGCCTGCGGTCGAGCTAGAGTGGGTGTGAGAGGGCATAGTGGCCTGCCGGAGGTTGGGGTACATTTCTGCTGGTGAATGCACCGGTGCATCGGCGTGTTGTGCGAGTATCGCCAAAGAGTTGTATTTACAGTTCACGGTGGCACCTTGCGCCACAGGGCTGCCCTACTGCCTGGCAAAGGGAGAGTCGATCTGGTCCCTTCGCCAGCTCCGAACGAGGGGGCGGCGCGGAGTGGACATTGACTGGGTATCTGTGCGGGCCACAGCGTGTGCGCTGGGTCGTGGCGTCATGAGGCGTCCCGTCGCCCAGCAGTGGTGCTCATCTGTGTGGATCACCACTTGCGCAATCTTCATAAGCATATCACTCGTCAACCAACGTATCGCTCTTCGATACCCTCCTCGCTCCCCTCCCCTCTTCCTTTGATGGTGGTTCGTCTGCAGGTACGCACTTGGCGTTGCCACTTCCCTTAGTTTGGTGAGCCGGGCCTGTCCGTATTTCATCGGTCTCCTGGCCATCCTCTTACCCTGCTACCCGTTGTGTCTACGGAGTGCGCCGTCCCTTTCTCTTCGCACGAGAGAGCGCGTACACACGGGCAACAGAGCGAGAGACGAGGTGACTGACAACAGTGCGCTACACCGGCTCCGCATTTTTGAGCTGCTGCACCATGGTCTCCGATGGGGCACAGAAGAGTGGGCCAGTACCGGGCGACCACGTTGACCAGCTCCTAGAGGAGTACCTGCGAGTCATCAACGACAAGGATGACCAGCTTCACCGTCTGCTCCGACAACTGCAAGATCAAGAGGCAGCTGCCGGGCAGAGGGAGGAGGGCCACACCGCAAAGCAGAGACAGCTTTCGGAGCAGCTGCAGAGCAAGAGCAAAAAACTGAAGGAGATGCAGGCGCAGTCCGCGCGTGATGAGGAGGCGACTCGCAAACTCGTGCTCAACTCGGAGGCCCTCAAGAAGCAACTGCAGGAGAGCGAGGAGCACGCCAAGAGCCACGCGGTTGCGGCAGCTGAAGCCGCGGCAAAGCTTCACCGACTGGAATGTGAATTGTCCAACGCCCAGGCCACCCTTGCGGCGGTACAGGCCCAAAAAACGAAATGCGACGAGGGATGGGCGGCAACCCAGCTGCAGCTGGAGGCGCAGACCGCTGCTGTCGCGGACCTCAAGTGTGAGCTGGGGGTAGCTAAGCGGACACTAGGTGAGGCTCGGTCACATGCGCAGCAGCTGCAGGCGCGCATTGAGGAAATGATGCCGATTCACGAGCACACGTCGGCGCTCGCCGCACTCGAGGCAAAGTCGGCGAGTGAGCGTGTAAAGAGCAATCAAGACATAGAAAAACTGCAAGAAGCGCTCTCTAGCGGCGAGATAGATCACCGTACGACGAAGCAGGAGCTTAGGAAAGCGCAGCAAGACGTGGAGGAGTTGACGGCCTTGCTACAGACCACCACGAAGGCGCTCGATACCACTAAGCACCAGCTCTTGACGGCGGACTTGACGAAGCAGCAAACGGAACGAGAGCTGCGCGAGGAGGCAGCGCGGTGCCGGCGAGCGCAGATGGAGTCTGCCGAGCGCGTTGGTGAGCTGGAGCGGTCCTTGGCGCGATCGCAAGAGGTGCTCCAGCGCACCACGGCGGAGCTGCAGGCAGCCTGCGCCCAACACGAGCGCTACAAGGCGGTATCGGAAAAGGCGCACGAGGGGGTGCAGGCACAAAACCGCACGCTGCAGGAGCAGCTGCGGCAATCTCAGGACGAGGCGGACCGCGCGCGTCGGCTACTCGAGACCCGAGAGCGGGCGATCAGCGACAGCGCCGACTCTCTAGCTCGCGCTCGTGAGGAGGCGACTCGCACGCAAGCAGAGCTGCGTGAGAGGCTGGCCACTGCCACGGCTGCCGCGGCTTCTCGAGCTGAGGAGTGTGATCGTCTGCAGCACCAACTGAGCCGCGCGCAGTCGGAGCTGGCGGATGCGCAACGGCGCACTGCTGCCGACGAGCATAGCCTGGCGCAGAAGCTGGAGGAGCTGCAGGCCGGTGTGCAGCGTCTGCATCTGCAGCTCCGAGACAAGGAGGAGGAGACGCGCCGCGCCGAGCTCGTTCACGGCAAGGAGCTGCAGAAGCTTCAGCACGACCACGCATTCGCCGTAGAAGACATGCGGCGCCGCCACGAGAGCGAGGTGCAGGACTTGCACGCGCGGCTGGAGCTCGCGCGCGCGGAGCTAAGTGAGAGGGCGGGTGGATCAAAGGGGCTGGAGAAAGAACTCCATCACGTCGCGGAGGTGCGGCAGAGCATGCGGAGCGAGATGAGCCGCCTGCAAAACGCCATCGAAGCGAAGGAGATGATCATTCAGGGCCTACAGCGCGAGGCCGATAAGCAGCAGGCAGAGGTTGCCCAGCTCACGCAACGCTTGGCCGCGCATGAGAGGAGCGAAGGCGTCCTGCGGCAGCGTATTGAGGAGGCGGAGCGGGCTCAACTGGACTCCAAGGCAGCAAGAGAAAGAGCAGAGGAGAGCGTGGTGGCCATCAGGAAAACCGCAGAGGTGAACGCCGCCACCCTTGCTGCGGTGGAGGCCCAGCTGAGCGAGAAGGACGGTGCCATCGCCGCCCTCCGTATGGAGGTGAGGGAGTGCGTAGAGGCGAAGCAGGTGGCCTTCAAGGAGGTCATGCAGGAGAAGGCGAACTGTGACAAGCTAACACTCTCCTTGAAGGCAACGGAGGAGCGGTTTGACAAGGCTGAGATGGAGCTGCGTGTCGCCTTGCAGGAGCAGCAGCGGTTGCAGCGCTGCGTCGACGAGAAGTCGAAGGAGCTGCGGCGCCTCAAGGAGGAGGGGGAACTGCGCGATGCGGACTGTGCACGCCTTGCACGCCACGCAGAGGACGTGGAGTCGCTTGCCAAGCGCACTGCTGAGGAGCTGCGCCAGACGATCCACGAGCGTGACGACACTATTCAGCGCCTGCGCAGCGAGCAGGCGACGGTACTTCCCCACCTTAACGAAGAGAAGGGCAAGAGTCTTGTTCTGCTAGAAAAGTTGCAGCATCAGCAGGAGCTTAGCCGCATGCACATGGACAACGCCCAGCAGCGCATCCGCAGCCTGGAGGAGGCCGTGGCGGCGCGAGAGGCGGAGGTGGCCGCGCTTCAATGCGACAAGGCGCGCGCCGAGCAGCAGCTTCTAGAGGTCCAAGCACAAGTGACAACGCTCACCGGCACCCTCGACAGTCGTGAGCATAAGTACCAGCAGCGCAAGGAGGAGGTCCAGAAGGCGCTGCAGCAGGTGGAGGAAGTCAAGGCAGCTACAGTGGTGGCGCTTGAGCGTGCCGAGGGGCAGACAGCCGCCGCCAACGCGATTCGCGAGAGGTACAAGGCGGAAAAGGCGAAGATGGAGGTCCTCTTGCAGCGCATGGAGGAGCGGGTGCGGGCGTCGGCGAAGCGCGAGGAGGAGGATCGTCAGCGGGAAGCCGACCTGATGGAGAAGCTCACGGAGACGGAGGAGGCGCTGCGGCGAGCGCAGGACACCGTGGACTCACGTGTCAGTGAGGTGAAGACGCGTTACGAAGAGATGCGCCGCCAACAGGAGGAGTCGTTCCGCGACGCCACGAACGGTGCCGTGGCTGCCGAGAAGCTCGCGACCTCTTTGCAAATGCAGCTGCGCGAGGTGCAGCGCAGAGCGCTGACTGCAGAGGGTAGCTACCGCGAGCTGCAGCGCCACGTCGCAGCGTCCCGAGCTCTGGCACTGGAGGAGTACGCGGAGGAGGCAACGGAAATGAAGCGAGCGTGCATGGAACTTGTTCTGCGTGCGCACAGCGGCACTGTGTCCCGCGCCGCAAGCGTTGCCAAGGACAGCTGGTCTGTCGCCCAGAAGATAGCAGCCGATCTCTGCGAAGGCGCGAGGGACACGGAGCGGCATCTGACGCGCCTTCAGTTGAAACACAAGGCGGAGCTGCAAGCCGTCGAGGAGGCGCACCAGCGGCGGATGGAGGCTGCCGCGGCAGAGCACCACGAGGAAGTTGCGCGTGTTCAGAGAGAGCTGGCTGAGGCGGAGCGGTGCGTGCTGGCACTCAAAGAAGCAGCGCAGCGCACCGACAGCGACCGAGAGCAGCGCACGCACGCCTTGAAGGACTCTCTGGAACGCGTGACAGCGTTGCTGGAGATGGAGAAACGCCAGACGGCCTCCCTGCACGAGAGGGTGGCTGCGGATGAGGCGAAGCGCAGCAGTGATGCGCGCGCTGCCGAGGAGGCGCGTCGAAACCTGCAGCACCATTACGACAAGCTAAAGCGTCAGCTGGATGATCGAGTCGTGGAGCAGAAGCACAACGAGGACGAGCTTCGGGAGCTGCGTGCAGAAGTTGCCGCGCTGCAACGCGTGCTGGGCGAAAAAAGGCGGGAGGCGAAGCAAGAGGCCGACCGGGTCACGAAGGAGCAGGAGCGATTGATGGCCGCCGTTGAGGCCCGCGAAGTCGCGGAGCAGCGCTGCGGCGAGCTGCAAAAGCAGATAAACTTCATGCGCGGACAGCTCGAGACGGCGCGGCTGAGCCACGAGCGCGTCGTCGCCGAGCATCAGGCGACCCAGCGGACCCGTGATGTGCGACTCGAGGCAGCGCAAGCAGAGCTCGCCACTGCCGTTGCCGAGAGGCGCAGGTACCAGCGCGAGGGGGAGAGCCTGGAGCAGCGGGTGAAGGAGCTGACAAAAGAGGTACAAACGCTGCGCCAGCACGAGGCAGACATCCTCGGGCAGCTGCAGTCATACAAGGCGGAAACCTCAGCGCTGCGTGAGCGGTGCGCGAACGTGGAGTCGCTCAAGAACATTAGCGAGGCCTCCCTCGCCGAAACGCAAGCGCGCGAGCGAGACCTGATGGAGAAGATCGAGGAGCTGCGCAACGCCCAGCAGCTCATGCAGCTGTGCTTTGACAAACAACAGGAGCAGCTGGAAGTGGGCCGACGCCTCCGCCAGCAGGACGCGCTGCAGGGGCCTCGGTTTTCCTCGTAGCGGCCCTCAGTGTTGGGTGGTGCTGTCTGCGTGCACTGACCTTTTGTTACTTGTACAGTAGAGAATGACGCCCATAGACGTAAGCGTAGACGTAGAGGTGCGTATGCTTGTGTGTGTACGTGGGTGAGTATGCTTGTCAAGGCCAGCAAACAGCAGTGAAAATGAAAGGAAGGCGACATCTGCTTTCATCTCTCCCCCCAACGCAGGCCTCTCATCTCCCTTTCTCTCGCGCCCGGGTGTTGCTCGCGTCTCTGGCGGTGAGAGAGTGTTGCGGTGGTGCGTGTAAGGCGCATTCGCGTTTCGCTGCGTCACTACGGCACTGCCATTAGTGCTGCGGCTTTCCTTGATGTGAAATCTCAGACGGTGGAGGGGGTGGGGCGAACACACTCTCTCTCGCCCCGTTGTGCGCTCATGTCTCTCTGCTCTCTTCCCTCCCCCCTTCCCCCTTCCCTCCGCCGACTGTTCCTGGAACGTCCGTTGTTGGCCATTCCTGTGAGCGTGGGAGGCACGCCTTCGACATTGTGGAGGAGTACACACCACCGAGAAGAAAACGAAAACAGAAGAAAACGACGCCCGGCCGGAGCAACAAGGGAAGGAGGCCCACCTCTCGTGTGGCCTGCGCGCGTGTGCGTCTCCCTGGCCATCCATTGCTGATAGGAGCGTCAGCGCCATCGACTCGACAGCAAGGGGCTTGCTTGCACATCTGCAACGCCGGCAGAGAAGGAGGATGGAGGACGTTACCGAGAGCCTCGCAGCGGCGTGGAAGGAGGCGATGAAGGGCGTGAGGGTAGGCTACAGAAAAACGAAGTCGGTGCTGAAGCAGATCCCGGTGGACCGCCTTAAGGCGATCTCGGTGACCGGCGGCGTCATGTCGCACGGCGATATTCGACGCTTCTTCCAAATGAAATACGGAGCCGAGGTGCGCAACGCCGAGGGAGAGCGCGTGGCGGCGGACGAGGCCAGCGATGTGGCGAGCTCCGATGAGGAGCCGCTCACCGACGCGCAGGTGCAGGAGAAGGTGGACAAGAAGTTCTTTGATAAGACGTACGACCCTGCCATATTCGAGCTCGAGCACTTGGACGGCTTTGCGTACACTGACGACGAGGCCGAGGGCCGGCTGATGCGCGAGGCCGCGGAGGGAAAAATGCGGGAGCTGCGCCAAAAGTGCAACATTGTTAGCACAACGCTCAAGCGACGGGTGCTGGCGCATCACCACTCCTTCGTGAGTGGCACGGAGAAGATTCGCGACATCAACGACAGCTTGCTCATGACCTCGAGCGACTGCAAAAAGGCGCGCGCGGCGATTCGTAAGTCGAAGGCCGCTGTGGCTTCGCAGGTGGCGTTGCTGGCGCAGCAGCGCACGAAGGAGAACGTGGAGGCGACGATTCAGCTACTGGAGGCGATGAAGGCGATGTGTGGAAAGCGAACTCAGCTTATGAACCTCATCTCCAGCGGCAAGGTGCATGAGGCTGCCGGCTTTCTGAAGCGGGAAGGCCCCATCGACATGGAGAGCTCGCTGGCAAAGATCTACTGCATGAAGCCGGTGATGGCGGAGTGGCGCATGTACCGTGACAACCCCAAGAAGCTCACCGACTGCATCGAGGTGGTTCTCACCGACTGCCTGACGAACAAGTTCATTGTACCGAGGTACCGCAACGCGCTTGAGGCCTCACAGGACCTCGGCTGTGCCAGTAAGACGTGCACGTTGGTGGCAACGCTGGTGTGGCGCGCAGCGATTCAGATTCTGTGCAAGTCCCTGACAGAGGTGTCGTTTGTGAAGAGTGAAGACGCCCCACTGGCGGACATTGCAGAGGGCATACACCCCGACTACCTCATCCTCGGCGTGCGGCAGATGGCTTCGAAGTTGATGGACTTCTTGTATCTCTACTCTACTGTAGTGCGGCTCCACGAAGAGGAAAGCCGCGGGAACTCTCCGTACGCCGGCTTGCACAGTCAGGCGCTGCAGCGCGTGCAGGACACAGGTCGTAAGGTCGGCTGTGACTTGGTCGAGAAGTTGACGGTGGTTCTCTCGAGCGCACGCCTCACCTCGATCGACCCAGACCGTGTGCTGCACCTGTTCGTGGTGGTGAGTATGCTGACAGAGGCGTTCGGCGTACTGGGAATTGAAAAGGCGGAGCAAGCTGCGGCCCGAACACAGATCAAGGCGGTGCTGCTGCGTCACATGCAGATGCACTTCCAGACACCCAAGGCCCACGAGGTGCTGGCCTTCATGGCTGAGGACGACTGGGTCGTGAGTCCTGTCTCTCCTCCGTCGCTGAACATGGTGAAGCCGCTGTCCCCCAGCAACTTCAAGAGCTTCATCAAGGAGGTGAAGAGCTACCTGCGTCAGAGCACTGACGAAGGCTCCCTCGCCGCGGGGGCGATGCCGTTTATGGAGAACCCGTTCCTCACTGAAAAGATGCTGGAGCCCGCCGACACGTCCAGCCTTGTGCAAACGCAGACCTTCGGTGTCTATTGGGCCACAGCGAAGACGGGTTGCGCGGCGGCCACCACCGCTGACTCTGCAGACAACGCCTCCACGATGCGCGACGTGGGGACTGACTTAGAGACTGCGCCGGTCAGCGCGCCTGCCAACATCCAGGATACCGCTACGCTTGCGTCGTCGGTGGACATGCCGCCCTCCGTCCTCACCTCCAGCGCCATTTCCGTCGCCAACGCATTCCTCGAGTACCAGGCCCGCATAGCAGTGCGGTTTCCTCCCTTGGCGGCCGATATCCTTGGCTGGTGCGAGGAGCTGCTGTGTCTCTACTTCTACACTGTCGTGGACAGCTTTGTGTCGGTGTCGCGCAGTGTGCCGATCGAGCATCAGGGCGACTTTTCTGCGAAAGCGCAGCGCGTGTTGGCCGAGGTGCGCGCGGCAGGGGAGCGTGCGGTGGGGGCGGTAAATGGGCAGTATACACCGAAGGATCATATCCGGCGTCTGTGCAGCGGTGGCGGTGCCGGCGGCGCTAACGCGACGACCTTTCGATTCCCGCCCATCGTGTGGGGCCGTCTGTCCAACGAGTTCACGAGCGCCGCACAGCAGTTTGCTCTTGGCAACCGCACAGTGGCATGCCAGTCGGTGCTCAGCCTCATCTTTGTCTACGAGGCCACTATCCAGACAATGAGCCCACTCCTTCCGGCGACCACGGTGCAGTCCTACATGCAGCGGTGCCGTGTGCTCTACGAGGCGGCGCACGAGGTGCTGCACGTGTGCATCCACCGGTTGTGCCAGGCTATCTGCCCCATGGAGAGCGTCTGCAAAAGCATTGCGAAGCTGAAGGGCGGAAAGGATGAAGTGATGGTGAGTTCGTACGTGGCGCAGCTTGTAGGCAGCATGAAGGAGCTCAACGAGCGACGTGTTCCGATGCCGACCCCGGCTCTTGAATCGGTCTTCTTGCAGCGTCTCATCTTCGCTGCGCAGGCCGTGCTGGTACGGGAGTACAGCAAACTCTCCAAGAAGCGCATGAGCGACCTCTTCGTGATGCAGCTGCAGGTGGATGTGCAGTTCTTTCAGCAGCAGGTCGCCTCCGTCTTTGGCAAGTCTTCGGTCGTTGTGCCCGACTACGTACTGCGGCTTGTGAAGGCGGGTTTCTTCGCGGATGACAAGGCGCAGTGCTTACAGTGGGTGCGCTCCAACCATGCCCTTTACTACAGTGTGGACCTCGTCAACTGGTTTGGGGCGGCTGATAAACCCTTCATGCTACAGCTGGAGGACCTGCTGATCCGGGAGCTAAGGCACCAGGACATCCTCCCCATGGATCGCTTTGCCCTCTGAGAAGCCACACCGAAGGAAAGCACGCCGCCGTCGATCCTTCGACAACCTTGCGTGCGTGTGCACCCGACCACATTCTCGCCGGTGGTGTCGTGCGTATTTCCGGTATTACCGAGTGCTGAGGTGTGCGCGTGCGTTGCGTGATTCTCTTTTTCGTTTTCGCTGTCTCGACTCGTGTTGCGTTTCCCAATCGCACCTCTCTATCCCCGCCTCCGCCTGCAGACAGAGAGAGAGACGCATGACCCACCTCCTCGTCGGTGTGTTCTGCCACCCTCCCCTGTCCGCCGCCGTCCCCACGCGTGCAGGGCGCACAGGTCTCACTCCTTCACCAGACAGCGAACCAATGTAGTGCGTGTGTATAAGGAGAGGGGAGACACCGTTAGCGTGTGTTCGCTTGTTTGTGGTCATCGTTGTGGTGTGCCGCGCTGTGTAGCCTTTCCTCTTAGCGCCGCTGCTGTTGTCCCTGTCTCATCAGCCATCGCCTCCGCTGGTGTCCCTGTCGCACTTATGCCCTCGCTTGCGCGTGCCGCCCTTTCTTCTGCTGCTGCTGCTGCTCACGCGCAGCACAGAGGCTTCCACCTCCAACATATCCTCTGCAGACCGAGACAACATGTCACGGCGTATGAGACCACCTCCTTTCTCTTCTTTGTGCGCGTACCGATGGGGAGGAGGGACGGGGGAAACTCTGCGGTAGAACAACAAATACAGAGGACACACCGAAACCTGTTGAACGCACGTGTGCAGCCGTGCATGTGCGGCGCCTCTTTCTCTTGAGTCTCCTCTCCGAGCTAAAGGCAGCCGGGCAAGCAATTGCGGAAGCCACGGCAGCAGGATATGGCAAAGGGAGAGTGGTAGCAGCACCGTACTCTGGACGTAGAGAGATGTGTGGAGGCACTCGGGGTGCCTTCCGTTTAACGCCGCCCCATGCGGTGCAGAAACACCTCAGATACGATGTACTTGAGGGCGTGTGCGTGAGGGAGTGAGTGGGGGTTGCCCTTCACCTGTACCTCGCTCTTTCCCATATACTCCTCCTCCTGGTACGCAGTCCGGGTCTCCACTCCTCCTGTGCGTGTCGTTTCCCCTCACCCAGCAACCTCCCCTGCTCCCATCTACTCCGTTTCCCTGCTCCTCCGGTTCACTACCTGGCCACTGCCGGTTCTCTCCCTCTCCCCTTTTCCTTCCCCCCTGCCCACCGCCTGTGAGCGGCATGTGGCACAACGCAGGAACGCTGAAGAGTCACAGCAACTGCAGCCTCCCAACTGCCTTCTACGCATACGCTCGAGTGTGCATGTGTGTGCGCGTGTGCATATTCACTAAACGACTACCAGTCTCTCGCGCGTTCACATTTCGGCACCCCCCTCTGTCCTTCCCTTGCCGCGCTGAACGATGAAGCTAGTACTTTTCCTCGGCAGCGTCGGGGCTGCGTTGGGGTGGTCGTACTTGAGGCACATTCAGCTGCCCGTGGGCCCGTCGCGGCTCCTGTGGGGCGGCGTCGTGTTCGGGCACCGTGGGTGCCGTGGTGTGGCGGGGACGCCGGAGAACACGCTGGAGGCATTCCGGCACGCAGCCGCATCCGGGTGTGGCGGTATCGAATGCGATGCTCGCCTCACCAAAGACAACGAAGTTGTCATCTTTCACGACGCCTTCGTCAACGGCCACCTCCGCGACGTCCCGCCGACGCGCCGCATCGATGAGCTGACGCTGTTTGAGCTGCGCCAGTGCACCTTCACGGCCGACCCCACGGGAAAGGTCCGCGTTCCTACACTGGAGGAAGCCATCTTGTTCTGCCGTGATAATAACATGCGCATGTTGATCGAGGTGAAAGATCTGAAGCGAACGTATCTATGCACGGACAAGGTGCTCGAACTCTACCGCCGCTATCCGGACTACATGTACGATCAGACCACCCTCATTTCCTTTCACAGCGGTGCCCTCTACCATGCCAGGAAAGTGGACAAGCGAGTTGCAGTGTGCCAGCTGTACGCTGCGAGCATGGTGCGCTCGTGGATTGCGCTGAAAGTCGACACGCTGCCGTGGGTGCTGCGCCTTTGCCCGGCGTTTTGGGATTGCGTACTGCTCTTTGTGTATGAGAGGGTGATACCGTGGCTGACGGGCTGCTCCATGGTGGGGCCGCGCCATGACCTGTTCACCGAGGCGAGCCGCAGGCGCTGGGTTACGCGGAACATCTGCATGTACCTGTGGGGGTTCGAGTGCGCCGAGCAGTACACGCCAGCGATGCGGCAACCGGGTGTGTGCATCTCGAGTGACGAATACAAAGAAGGCTTTGGAACACCGAAGCCACCGCCAAACTACGACATATTCGGTGATCGGCAGCGGGAGTTGGAGAGACAGCAGGATGCGACGTGTAAGCGGCTGCGCATTGGCAAGTAGCTGGCTAGTCACAGCGAAGCGTTGCGTGACAACCGGTGAGCGGCGCTTGAATGAGTGAGGGGCAAAGCGGATGCGACGCGAGCTCATGGCAATGTGGTGCAGCGCTTAATACGTACCCCCTCCCTCCCTCCCTCCCTCTTATCCCCCTCCCTCATCCCTGGGGCTGGGCTTGCTCTTTATGCTTTCCATTGTGGTCCCCCTTCCATCTTGCTTTGTGAGCGAATAACGAGACAGCGGTGCAGTCGCACAGCTGCACAGGTGCAGTAAGATACATACCTGCATCCACATATATACACAATGCAGTCATTAAAGTCACGGTGATTGCTGGTCTTTGCTGAAGCTAGAGGCGCTCAGCAAGCAGCTGCATCCTGATCGCGCTCCCCTGTCCGTGTGTGTGTGTGTGTATGTGTGTGTGGATTCGCCAGAGCGTTTTTGCTGCGCCACGAGTGTGTCTCTGTGCGTGTAGCGCGTGCTTCTGTGCCTTCCTTCACCTCTTTCCTTCTGCACTTACGCGTTAAGCTGAACACACGCACAACAACGAGACACATGTATATGTGTGTAGCGGTAGCGGCAGTCGAATCGCAAGTTCCGCTTCGGCGGCCGCGAGGGACGAGGGCTGATGATACTTCCTCTGCTTCTTCGGGCCTGGAAGGCCAATCTCGCTTCACCGCTGCCCCTGAAGGCGACAAGGAGTGGGGGGACGGCGTGCTGCGCCTCACCATTTTGTGAGACCGCATGGCGCCCTCGCCGAATGTGGGCCTTGAAGCTGTCTCCCGTTGCTCCACCTCATCTTCCCGGCGTGCACGCATTAGCCCCTTGCCCTTCCCTTTGTCCCTCCCCTCCACCTGTCTCATGCTCCGTTTTGTTTCGCAGCAGCGCGAGGAGTCGCGCCTGCACTTGAGCGGGCATCATGCATCCCTCACCTCACACAGCGATGCACGCTGGCAGAAAGACACCGCAGCTGTTTCGACGAGGCAGCAGAACCAACGGTAGGAGCGCGAGAAAGTAGCATGCTATAGCGGAGAAGTGCAATGTGCTAGGGTCTTCAGCAGACCATACCCACTACACCCTCCTTATGTTTTTTTTTTTAAACCTCGCCGCAGCGCACTTTCTCACATCCGCACGCCCCCTCCTTCCCTCTTTCTCTCTTCTTAGCGCGCACCGCTGCTGCTGCTGCTGTCGACGGCAGCCGAAGGCTCCTCTCCATCTTCATCTCGCCTTGCCGCTCCTTCGCTCTCGCTCTCAGCCGCCTCCACAGCAGCGAGGAGGGTGCGCAGCTCCACATCTGCGGCACCGGAGTCGCGTCAAGGTCCTTATGCCCACGTCGGGTGCCGGGCGCTCCTCGGGGGTGGATGAGGTACCGCAGCTGCAGTCGTCGCCCGCGCAGTGACACCCGTCCATCACCAGCGTGGCCCCTCCCTCAAGTCGCACACCTTATCGCTTCATCGAGGCCGGTACGCGGACAGCCTCACCACAGATGGCGGGCGCTCTCCCAGCGAGACGGACTGCTCTGGCCGCCACAGCTTTGCAGGGTGCGTGCCGATGAGCAGGGTGGCGCGCTGGCTGAAGGGTTTGCCGCCGGATTCAGAGTCGAACCTTTCGTTGGGCGGAGAGACTGAGAACAAGGGTTGAATTCTCACCGAATGTGATCTCGTCGATCCGGTAGAGGAACACTGAGAAGTCCCGCGCTGCCTTGCCGCCCTGGCGCCGTGCGGCCCATCGGCGGAGGCACCCGTGATGGAAGACCAAAGGAGCAGAAGACGCGCGTCAAGGCTCGGTACCAGCAAAGTGGCGTCGCAGTCTGGCTTCTTGCTGGGCTCGTGTTGCGTTGCCGCTGACACGTGTGTGCGTGCGTGTATCAGCGTTTTTGCGTGTGCTGGTGCACATGCGGCCGCTGCTGTTTCTTTTAACCATCATCTTTTCCGTATATTTCGACCTCGCTCTCTTTGCGTGTGCCTGCGTATCCGTGTGAGTGGGTGCGCTGCTTACTTGTCTTTGCGCCCTGATTGTGGCCCCCTCCCCCCCCCCGGCGGTTCCGCATTCTGTTCTGTGCTCTCCCTCTTTGGGCTCGTCTCGCTCTCGCAATGCCAGTGACGCGGGTGAGGGGATGGAAGGTCGTTCTCGATGCGCATGCGCCTCCCTTCACCCCTCCCATACTACCACCACCCTTCCGCACGGTGCACGGCCTCCTGTCCCTCTCTCTGTCCTTTTCCTTCAGTCGATGAGAGCAGGCGATGCATTTGTTGTCTTCCGTTTCGCTGTCTCCGCGGTGCGCAGTGTGCGGTGAGGGGAGGCGGCGGCGATGGCGGGCCGAAGACGAAGCTGAAACTAAAGGGGCGTAACGTAGGAAATTCGTGAGCACAAGAGAAGTGCCACCTTGAGGCAGTGAAGGCGGATCACCAAAACAGCGACGGTGCTCTCCTGTATGTGCGGGAGGCTGATGGGGATAGGGAAGATTAACAGGGGGAGCAGAGCCGGGGAGCAATCACGTCACCCCTGCTGACGCCTCCCTCGCTCCCTTACCACTTCATCTCTTTTTTTCTGCGAAGCGTGAACGCTGAGTTTCCTCGAAAACAGCGAAAGTGTCTTGATCAACCGAATTCTTGTTGCCATTGTGGAAGGGAGAGCGGGTGGGCAGCGATGAGCGATGTTGGGGTCCATTATTTGCCCACCCGCACCTGTGGCAGGCAGGGGGGGGGGGATATGGACGTATCTGTGCACTTGGATTCCGAAGTCTCTTGATGTGTGGACTTGGGCCTTCTTGTACTCGTTCTGATCTCTGCACACCCACCTGTACACGCACTGTAGTAGCTGCACCTTCAGCAGCAGCAGATCATCGCAAGTGACTTGTCCAATGTATCAACATACACACGCGCACACATAGCTCACACGCTCGACACAAGGAACAGCTCGCATGCTGCGTGCGCGTTTCTTCACGTGCATCTAGTTTCTCGCTTATGTCGTATGCGCTCTCTCCTTGCATCTCTTCTCGTTTTCTTTTCCCATCCTGAAGGTTGTTGAATGTACCTCCACATCTCCCTCGTAGCCACACGCAGAAACACACACACACACACACGTGCATTCATAAGCGAACCATCGTTGCACATCCCCGGCCATCCTCATCGCCAAGTGCCGCTTCATTTCGTTGGAACGAACACAGCAGCTAAAACCAAGGCAGAAACGTGTGTGCTGCCTTCGATCTACCCTTTTCGAACTTGGGCCCCAAAAGCGTTGTCCACTTTGTTTTTCTCGCTAGCACAGCGCGCTGATTCTGTCTGCATCGACTCTGCCGGCCAGCGCAATGGGCCATGCCGTCAGCCGCAAGACGTCCCTGGCGAAGAAGCTGGAGACAACGATGCGCATTAATGAGGCACCGTTGCCCATCGCCTCTGAAAGGGGCGCGCCGGTGGCCGCCGCGGCGCACGAGAAGCAGTGCGGGGACGACTCCCAGGAGGGTCTGACGGAGGAAATGATCGAAGGGCTGACGCGCAGCAGCGTCGGCAGCACTCACAGCAAGGCAAAGGACACGGTCAACGACTGGATCACCGTGGCAAACTACTTCGTGAAACACAACACGGACGCCTTAAAGCAGCACGAGGAAAGCATGCGTACTCTCGCTGCTATGCAGGCTGCGCAGCACAACCTCCGGAGCTTTAGCAAGCCGAATCTTAATGCCCCCTCTAGGTCCAAGGACTCGAGGAATCATGCTGCGATCGTCATCACAAGGTCGCACTCCTGATGGGATGGAGCGGAGCGACAGCAGCAACGAAAAGTGGAAAAGGAGGAACGATGTGCATGTAGTGATAGCCAGCCTATCCGTGCATGTCTGTCTCTCTCTGTCTGAGCCGGTGCGTGCGTTCATGTCTGTTGAGAGAAAACGCGGAAGGGGCATAGCTGTGCTGTGCGGTGGCGCGGTTCTATTTTCCTTCGGCTAACAGGTCGTCTACGATATTTGGTTAGCGTCTTCGCTCGCATACTTCATTATCTCCCCCTCCACCCCCCCCCCACACACACACACGTCACCCGACTCCTTCACCTCGTACGTCCTCCATCCTTTGTGTGTGTGCGCGGGTGTCGTGGAATAGTGCTGCCTTTGGCGTCAGTGATACTTTACCGTGTCTTTCTCTTTGTCGCTCTCTCGCTGTGTGTTGTATACGCCACATGGTGAATGGGGTGGCGCAAGCTCGCTTCTTTCGCTTCCCTGTGCACCTCCCTCCCCCTCCTGTGTATGTGTATACAGCATCTCTTCACTGTTCGTCTTTTACATCTCTCTTCCCCTTTTGTATTGTAGTTGTGGCCCCTGACGTTGGTCTTGCCGATGCGTTTATCGCATGGCATGTGCGCTTGCGGTAATGCGATGTGTTTCTGTCCTGCCCGCCTCCCTCCTTCTGCTCCGTCACTCTCACTTGCGGGCGCACCGTCGTTTTCCTTTCTTCACTTCCGTCCTTTCACCTCTGCAGCCTGTCTCTCTTTCTCTGTGTGTGTGTTGTACCTCGATTTGTCCCTGTGATGCATGCCGTCGTTGTCGATGTGTCTCTTCGAGTGATCCGTTCCACAGAGCCCCCTTGTTTCCCGCCCAGCGCACGTGCCTCCCCCATATCTCTCTATCTTTTCTTTCCAATCCTTTCTCAATGACGTGTGTATGCACATGCATTCTCGGAGAGCATCCCTGGACTACTCTACAAGCTTCTCCGCACCACGTATACTGTACCCGGACACACACACTTGCGCACCGGCCGGTAGTAGCACCAACACGCAAGTTAAACAAGAGCAGGCCCGATGAGAAATAGAGAAGGAAGTAGAGAGAGGGAGGGGGCTGAAAGGCACACATACACAGGTGAACACAGAGAGAACGCGCTCAGCTGGACTTCGCCGTTTGAGACTCCCATGTGTGTGTGTGTGTGTGTGTGCCGATGTGACTGCCTTCATGCGAGTGCTTGTGGTGTTGTGCGCGTCTGCCCGGCCCTGTGCTCTGTGTTTGCTGTGCTGCACACAACTATACAGGGTGCTGTGGGGGAGGGGTCGCCGCGCATCCCCCTCCCCGCAGATGCGCGCCCCCCTCTCTCTTGCTTGACAGGTGTGCCTTTCTGTGCTGCTGCCGCCGCCTCCTCGTTTCTTCCTCATCTTTGGCCGCCTCTGCGTTTACTTGTCTACTTCGCTTCTTCTCCCCCTCCCTCCCTCTGCCGTTATGTGTTTCCCTCCATCGCTTTTTCCTCTCTTTGTTCTTGACTGGAAGCTGCCCTTTGCCGTTGCTGCCGACCTGTGGATTTGCCGGTGTAGCGGAGCGAGCGTATGGTGGACGCGTGCGGCCATGCTGTACGCAGATGTATACGTATACATGTATATACATATATACATATGTGTGTGTGTGTCCTTGAAAAGCTTCATGGATGCCACACCATTTTTATTCTGCATTGGCCGCCTTTGGCCTCCCCCTTTCTCCACCTGCTCTTCGCTCCTTTTTGGCTACACCGCCCACCCCGCCCTTCGTGCATGCAGATGTGTATGCGTGCGTGGGAGTAGAGGTGGAGAAGAATGGGGAAGGACAGAGAGAGGTCGTACATCGAGAAAAGGCGGAACGGGGAACCGCGATGATGCACCTCCGCCCCTTCTCTCCTGCGGGCCCGCTGAGTGAGGGCATGCTGGTATGGGTTGTCACTGCCGCCTCTCTCGTCTTGGTTTCTTTCACATTCACGGGGGGGGGGGCGCATCGCATCAACGCACGCACAGGCACATCAGTACTCGCCCACTTCACTGTCTCCCTCCTCCTTGCCATCGGAGGTGCAAGGTGGCGCTACAGTTACAGCCGAAGGGCCGCATGTGTGTTTCGAAAAAGGGCAGTCCATGCGACTAGCAGTGCTGACAATGCGGAACGATAAGCTTCTAAGCGGAGAGAAAGGTAGAGGAAGACTGCCTGCATCGTCGATGAACGAGTGGAGCGGAAAAGACGACGTGGATGATGTAGTAACGCCGAGTGTAGGAGTCTCCTTGTGTGTGCGTGTGTGACACGGAGAGCTGCATTGGCTCCTCCTCGCTGAAGCAAAACGCGCACATGTGCATATGCCTTGCAACGCCTGCGTATGGCATGCGTCTTCGTCCCCTAAAGATGCTCACCCTCCCCTCCCCCTCCCTGTGTCCATTTTGGCGCGTGTGTGTGTTGCTGCTCTTGTACCGTTCTTGTGTCTGTGCATTTGCCTCTTCTGTTTGTATTTTGTGGTTCCTTCTCCCCCCCTCCCCACCTCCAACAGCTGTCTTCTGGCGCCAGCAACAGAACACGTAGAGAACATGTATGCGTTGGCCGGAGAGCGTGCTCTCCCTACCTGTCCTCTTCCATTCTTGCTCCTTTCCGGAGTCGCTCCCGTTCGGCGATGGTGCGTTTTCAGTTTCTGCGTTTGCTTCCACCTCCACCCCCACCCGCCCCTCTCCCTCTGCCATCGCCGTCTCTCCGCTCCACTTTTATGCGCCACCGCGCGTGTACGTGTGTGAGCGCGCGATGATGTTCTCCCTTCTCGCCTTCTGCCACGTTCTCTTGCTGCGATCTTTGCTGTTTTTGGCTTCCGAGGTGCCTTTGACCATCCCTCCGTGCATGTGCGTATTCATTCCTCTCCTTCGAAAGCGGGCGCCGCACTGGTGCTCCACAGGGTGCTGCCGTGTGGCTCCGCTTTACCTATGTGCATGCATCCGTCTTCCTCCCTTGGTTGTGCAATCCCTGACCTCCACCCGCCGCCCCTCTTCTGTGCTGCCACAGTGCGCCCTTGTCGTTGGTAGGCCTCTTTTCTTTGCAGCTCTCTCTCTCTCGCTACTTCATGCACTGGTGCAGAGGGCGTTGGTGCCGTGGAGACGATCTATTGCGGGATGGAGTGGGCGGGAGGGAAGCGAAGGGAAGAGGGAGACATCTCATGTATTGACCCACGTTGTCCTCCCCGCTCCCTCGCCTGCGTTTTCATGTTGCGTGCTTGCATCATGTGCGCCTCACTCGATTGCCTCTTTCTACTCCTTACGTGCGTGTCTATGTATCAGCATTTTCAGACCCCCTCCCTCCCTTCCTTCTCCTTTCGCCCCGGACCGTGCTCGTCGACCTCTGCGTGCCTCCTCGTTCGTCTCTTTTTATGCTGCGTGCCGTCTGCCGCTCTCCGTGTACGCCTGATGCGCCCGTACCCTCGCTGGTGTGCTGCTTTGCTCGAGGAAGCGGGGAGGGCGAGAAGGAGGGCGACGCCGTAAAGGATCGGCGCTCTCGATATGCGCGGAAAAAAAAAACAGCCATTCAAACAAGAAGCGGTGCTCTGTCTACCACCGCACTGAAGGCAACGGTTAAGGGGCGATCATGCTGATGTAATAGCGCTACCGCTGTAGAGGTAGTGTTCCGGCTCTCATATCCCCATACGGCAACACAGACGCCTGCGTTGGGTTCTATCTCTGTCCGTGCGAGCACCATTCTGTCCGCTCATCTGTTGCCTCCTCAGCGCGTGTCCGCTTTTGTCTGCCGCACACCACGTGAGGTGAAACGCCACGCGCTACCGCCACCGGGCCCTGTCACACGCCGCCCGTCGTGTGGTGCGAAGCGGCCGTCGACACGCGCCAGGGCGATGCGCCGCCTCAGCCATCGGAGCATGCCCTCGGCCTCAACCTCTCCCCCCACCTACCCACTTCGCACGCCGCCGCGTGGCGCGTCCCCTCCGCCTTCGCGGTGGCTCAGGGTCCCCTCGCCCCCGTGGGCAGTGTGAGGGCCGGCTGAGCTGCGCTCGAGTCACGTGTTGGCACACTGCCTAGTCATATGGGTGGCGCACAAGCGTGCTCGCCGTCGCAGGCCGCTCCGACGCAGCGCCCGTCCAGGACCGGGCCGCCGGCATCCGTGGCGGTGCATCGCTCTGGCCTCCCCTACCTTGTAGGTGCTTGACCCTGTCACCACGCGAAGGGGCTTGGCATTGGCAGGGTTAGGTTGGGAGCTGCTTGGCTTCCGCCCTCAGAGTGGGTGGGGGTGGGGGGCGGGGGCACCGTGCCCTGAGATGCCATGCGCTGTATGAGGTGCGTGCCTGTGTGCCCCCCCCCGTCGTCAGGACTTCTCTCCGTTGCCAAAGAAGAAAATCTGTGCCGAACGGAGCAGACACACACACACACACATTAGCAGCCCTAACGCCTCCGTTTACTTCCACCCTCCCCCTCCGTCTTTCCGCACGTCATTCCTCTTCATCTGTGCAATCTGCAAGTGCACCCGCTGCGGTGCAGCACCCCTCTTCAAGCCAGCTGCTTTTCCTTTTCTGTACTCTGTGGGCCTGGTTACGTCACCCGGCGTCCCAGTCCGCGTGTGTGCGCAGAGGGAAGCACAGCACGTGGCAATTGGATGCATCTGTGGTAGCACAGGAGGAAACGGCTGTTACCTCAACCACAATTGCCTGCATGCGTGTATGTTGACACAGAGCCCGTCACCAGCACCACTCCCTCGCTCGCGTTTCGGTTTGGCGCTGCTACAACGTTGACAGAAGCACGCACAAGCTCTCGCCGGTTGATCTCTAGCTGCGTGCTGCTATCCAGTTAGCCCTAGCCGCGCCTCCATCGGGTGTGTCGTCCTCATCGACTGCAGCGCCAACAATGGCGTCCTCATCCTGTTCGCCCTACGGGCACTCCACATCCACTCGGGACTATCTCTTCCGGTCCCTCTACCTGCGGCGCGAGATGCTACTGCTCACCACCCATGGCATCGCGTCTGCACTGACCCCTGCAGAGGAAGATGAGGACGAGAGGCAGCCAAGTGTCGCAAACTCGGTAGGGTCGACAACCAGCCCACTGCGAGACGTGCTGCTTCTGCCGCCGCTCTACTGCTTGGATGGCCTGTCGCTGACGCCGTCCGCCAACGACGGGCCGGCCTTTGGGGTGGACCCGATGCTCGCGCCGGACCACGCGTGGAACGGTCTTGTGCAGGTGCGCTCGCCCTCCTCGCCTTGGCACCGTGGCTGCTTCGCCTTCTACGTGTACTTCCCTAGCCGGTATCCCTTTGAGCCGCCCATCATCGAGCTCACTGGGCCGCTGCGGAGCCACCCGCTCGTCCAGGAGCGCTGTTTGCAGCATCTCGACCAGCTGAGCGGCGCCGGCGATCACCTCTCCGAGATTTCGTCGTGTGCCGCACAGCGTGACAGCCCTGCCAAGGACACCTCCACAGCGACGCCCTCGGAAACGGTGAAGCGCGTGTTTGTACCGTTCGAGGAGGTTTACTCCACCATCGACCCCATGCGTGTCTCTGTCATGATGGTTCTAATCCGGCACATGCGGCTCATCTTCCTCCCTGCCGAATGGCCCTCCTCGTGGCGATCACCATCGATGGAGACTGATCGCGACTCCGGCGGGGTGAACCGCGTCCTCGCACGCCGCGATGTGGAGCGGCGCAGTGTGACGCAGGAGGTGCTGCTGCTGAAGCCGTTCGAGCAGTATCTTGGCACCGAGGTGATGCAACACTTCCTCGACGTCTGGAAGGCGAGCGAAGGCGACACGGGCGACGACATGACGGACACCGTCACCAAGTACAATGCAGACTGGTACACTCGTGAAGTCCTTCCGCACCTCTTGCACTCCTAAGCCGCACGCAGAGACGTGCGCCGGTGATGATGACAAAAAGAAGCTGATGTTTTGTTATTGTTGCGTCCTCTGGCCACCATCATGTAGCTGCGCGGCGCTTTTCCTTTATTTTCGGTGTGTGCGCGTGTACGTAGGCCCTGCTGCGCGTTTGGCCGTCACCAACCCAGGTACGCACGCGCAGCCCTCCGGGGGCGTAAAGGAAGTAAGCAAAGGAAGCCTGTGCTCTCCCTCTCTTGGAGTGGCCTGTCTGCGTGCCTGTGGGGCTCAAGAGCGGAATGCGCATCGCGTTTTCGCGCTACCTCATTCGCTCTCGCTTGCTCGCTCTCTCCGTCCTGTTTACAGCGTGCGGCGTCTCACCGGTTACGCGTCCCCGCCGCTGACTTGCGATGCCGCCTACATGACTCCCTAGATGGCCAGCAGCATCCTAAGGCCCTCTTTCTCCTCCATGCAGCTCTGCCCCTGCCGGCGGTAGACCCTGACGCCTTCTTTCTTTTCGTCCCCCCGCCCTCGCCTCCACCCCCTCCCTTCCATGCCTATCAGGAAGCACAGCACAGCAGCTAATCAACGCGAAGAGCCTCACTCGCACCAGTACCGGTATCTCTAGCACTGCTGCACACCACCTTTTGAGCATAGCGAGCACTTGGCCACTGCCACTTCTTTTCCAGCTTCAGACACGCACCGGCTAAGCTTTTCAGCCAAGGCGCCTGCGTGTGTGTGTGGCCCGGCTTCCTCAACGTATACCCATGTAGGCACTCCATCACACACGCACACCTCTCTCTCTCCCCCTTCGCTTGTCTTGTAGATACGCCCTGCTCCTCCGCCTTTCCTTTTCTGTTACAAAGCCACTCAGTCACACCTGGGAAGCTCCCTCTCCATTCCCCACAGCCCGCACACAGACACACTTCTTTTTATTGGGTGTTGCTACGCGCGTCTGCCGTCTCCTCATCACTCGCGGATTCCCCTTGCTTCTCTCTCCTCAGCCCCTCCTTGTGTGTGCGTGTGCGTGTTTCTCGCTGTTTTGTGTTGTTGTCTCGGTGACACCTTGCAGAGGCGTTACGTGGTACACACGGCACTGGTTTTCTTCTGCCCATTCTCTCGCCTATCCTCCCCGCGCGCTGCTCACTCCCACACATCCCCATCGCAGATTCCTGCAGCTGCTCCTCTTCTTGTTTCCTCCACTGTCGACATTCCGCGTGCCTGCTCTTGTGCGTGTGCGTCGGTGCAACGCGCTTCTCTGGTCTTCGATACTGACTCACGTACTGGCACACCAATGCACGGCGGCAGCAGCAACAGCGGGGCAGCGGCGCGGCTGCAAAAGGAGCTCGTAGAGGTGATGATGAGTGATGCCGAGGGCATCTCCGCCTACCCGGAGGACGACAACCTATTCCGCTGGATCGGCAGCGTCAAGGGCGTACCGAATACGCCGTATGAGGAGCTCGAGTACAACTTGCTGCTTGTTTTTCCGCCCAACTACCCGTACGAGGCGCCCACTGTCACATTCATGACGCCGTGCTTCCACCCGAACGTAGATACGCGTGGGGCCATCTGCCTCGACATCCTCAAGGAGAAATGGTCGGCCGTCTACTCGGTGAGCTCCATCTTGCTGTCCATCCAGAACCTACTCAACAACCCGAACAACGAGTCACCGCTGAACAATCATGCCGCGCAGCTCTGGCACGACAGGGAGCAGTTCACCATCGCTGTGCGGGCCACTCACGGTGGAGCGCCAGGCTCTTAGACGCGTGCCTGCCGCTACGTGCTACGTGCGTGTGTGTGTGTGTATGTGTGTGTGTGAGAGTCTGTGCGTTGCTGAGTCCTAGAGCTTTGTGTGCTCCCCACTGGTGCAACGGCGCGTGCGGCGACGTTTGGCGCACGGGAGGGGGTAAGTGGCCACTAACCGATGTCCACAACGCTAGTACGGCTGCGCGCTGCTGGCGGCCTCTTCCCTCTCTCCGCACAAAACCAATGGGGTGCGCATGCTATACATGGCCTAACGCGACTGTGTGCGCGCGTGGGCCCCACCGCGTGTGCACGTCTGGTTCACGTGTCCATGCTCTACATGGACGTGCGTGCATGGGTGGTGGTGTGTACACGGCGGTGCGCGCAGCACGTGCTGGCATGCACGCCCCTGGTTGGCCGGCAAGCAGATGAAACCGAAGAGTACGGAAAGAAGGAGGGGTGATAGTGTGCCGCTTCTCCTCGGCCTTTGGTCCGCCGGCAAAGCACCCGCGTAGCCCGAGAAGGCGCTGATCGTTCGGTGCTCGAGTGCTGCACACGTGCGGGCATACGTTTATTTTCGTCTTTTTTGTCTTCCCTTCGTGTCTGTACGGGTAAGCCCCCCCCCCCCACCTCCTTCCGCTCAGCATATCGCTCCTCCTGTCTACTTCTCCCGCCTCACCTCCTGTGCACACGCGTCCGTGTGTATGTGTGTGTATGTGTGGAGCGAACACCCTCTATCTCTCGCAGTACTGCATACTCTCTCCCTCCCCCTTCCCCCCTTGCCTTCCTCGGTGTTATGCAAAGACGCGCCACCGCCACGCGCTCCACAGCATTCTGGCCATCACCATCTTTGCGCCTCTTCTCTCTTCGCTGCCTGAGACATCCACGGCGCCCTCTCGGCCAGCGGCTCTTTTCGCTTCATCGCCTGCTCTCCTTCTCGCTGCCGTGGAAGGAGTTGCATGTCGTAAGCTGAATACCGGAGCAGGTGCACGCACGCAGACGCAGAGACAAGACGGCAACTGCACCTGCAGGTGGTTGTCGTTCACAGTTGCCGACACCAGCACTGTTGCTGTCGACAGCTGATTCTCTTCTTATTATCTCTCTACCTCCCTCCCTTGAGCTTTTGGTTCTGTGGGGAGTTTTGCGCTATACGCCAGCGGTGCTTGCGTATGCATGTGAGCGAGCAGCACCTCTCTCCCCCTCCCCTCCCCTCGTTCCCCCTTCTATACACGCCTGCTATCGTTTTTCTTTCATTGCTTCGCGCTTGTGCTCCATTCTCCCACTTCTCGTATCTCTACTCTTCCACATCTAGGCCCCCGCCCCACCCCCGCACGCACGCACGCACATCCGCGCTCCGCTCCGTCTCCCAATATATGCAACTGAATTCTCCCTCGACTCTGCACCACGCACGCACGCTTCTTTTATTCCCTCCATACCAGAATGAAGAGCGTGCAGGCAGAGCGCGATGAGCTACTGCTGTATGCACTGCGACACCCGCCGCCAAACGTGAGCCTCAAGTTACCAGACGGCTGTGCGTCACTGGAGCACGTCGACCTCACAAGCTGCCCGAGTCCCACCACCCTCTACGCCGAGGCCGAGAGAGCAGCGCAGCACGCCAAGGGAAAGAAGGTGCCAAAGTTCGAGCTCGACTTGACGAAGTGCTTCACCGTTATCGGCAGCAGCAGCGGCGGCGTCCAGCGAGCCAAAAACGCAGCGCCGACCAGCCGCAGCAAGCACTCGAGATCCCCTCCAGAGCTGCCGGCGAAAAAAGAGGCAAAGCCCGATCTACCCAATGCTAATCGCGGGTCGTACTCGACCATTGATGGCAGCAGCTCCTCACCGCATGTAGCGGCGAAAAACGATAGCTCCCATTCGCCCGATAAGCGCGGCGACAGCGG
Source organism: Leishmania donovani (assembly GCF_000227135.1). Classification (NCBI taxonomy): domain Eukaryota; phylum Euglenozoa; class Kinetoplastea; order Trypanosomatida; family Trypanosomatidae; genus Leishmania; species Leishmania donovani. The sequence continues at coordinate 815,101 of NC_018251.1, read as the reverse complement.
TAGTCCAAAACTGGCGGCATCTGAGCAGTCGCCGCCGCGCCCTGTGCAGCCACCCCCGGGCGCTAGCAACAGCGCAGCGCAGGAGGGCAACAAGGGGCTTTTGGGCTTCCTCATAGGGGCCTTAAAGGGCTTGGGCAGCGTCGAGGGAGCTGCTGCTGTTCCGGATAGCGGGCGGCGGCTCTCCGGCAGCTCTGCTTCGACGACGAACGATTCCCGCGCCTCCGCGGCTTCGAAGCGGCAAGGTACGCGGCCCGCCAGCGCAACGGGCAGCAGCACGGGCAAGGTTCTGTCGTCTGTGTGGAACCCGCTGTCCTCCTCCATTCAAGGCGTGCGGCAGACCTCCCCCGTGACGAGCCTGCCAGGGGCTGCCAAGGAGGAGCTCAACGTGTCTGACGTGGCGCGGCTTATGGAGCAGATGCAGATCCCGCTCTGCGGCACCACGCCGGGCACCATTTCCTCAAACATCGCGACCCAGTTCGGCACCGTCTTCGACGCCGCTGCACAGCAGCGCAAGATGAACGAGGAGGCGACGGCGGCCGCCTTCAGCTTCCCGCGCCCACCGCACATCCAGCTCTGCGAGGTACTCGACAGCGCACCTCTGGCGCCGTTCCTTGACATTTTGCCCATCTTCGCCTACGAGAGCCTCCTCCTGGCCACCGGTGTGCTGCTCACCCAGAAGCGGGACATGTACGCGCAAGAGTTGGGCAACGTGTACCGGCGCGTTTTCAACATCACGGAGGAGCAGCACACGCGGTCACTGGCGAACGTCACACCTCCCGCCCTGCGACGGGCGCTTGACGATGGGGACGCGGTGGCGAAAGAGGAGCGCCGGCGGTACCTCTCCGAACTACGCCCGAATGCGTCCACGCTCCGCTTGCTCTGTGAAAACTCCAACGACGACGATTTCGTGAGCCGCGCCGAGCAGCTGCAGAGCGTAATTGAGCACTACCCGGACTTGCCGGGCGACACGCAAGTGCCGTTTGCCATACGCGCAATGGTGTTCGCCGCCTGTCTCATTCCGCTGTACCACCGGGACCTCAGCACCCTCAGCCCCATCTACAGCGCGAAGGACGTGGAGAGCTGCCTTGCGGCGCTGCGAGAGTACTTGAGCATCCTGCCACAGACCGAGCACTTTTGCCACCTGCATGCGCAGCTGCTGGCCAGCGACAAGGGCGGCAGCGTGGAGGCGCAGGCGGTGTTTCTAAAGGACTTGGCGCGCTCCATCAGCCACTACGGCATTTCCGGCATCGCTAACGCACAGCTGACGCCGGCAGTGAAGTATGCCTATTACGTAATGCAGGAGACCTTCTGCTTGGCAGCCGTGCCAATGCCATGGCTCGACTCCAGCTTCTCAGATGACATGCAGCGCAGTGCGACGGCGGCGTTCATCGAAGCGTGCCTCGCCCTGCCGCCGTGCATGCTGAGCGCGATGGTGCTCGTCGACGATATGCCGGTGCTGCCTCCCACCTCGAGCAGCGAGGACATTTTGTTGGCGCTCATGGAGGTCTTCGTTAACTCTGGCGTGTTCCGCAGTTACGCCGAGCTGGTGGACGACAATACGAACGTGCAACACCTCTCCGCCGCGACTTTGTTCCAGATGGCCGGCAACAGCCTTGACACGAAGCAAAAGGCGTACTGCCAAATGCTCACCCGAAGCTTCCCACTCGCGCCCATGCTCATCGTGCCTGGCCGGCTGCGCATCGGCGCCTACATCCTTCTTACGCGGCACTGGGGCGGTCTCTACCCTGGTGCCACCCAAAACGTGCCCAAGGACCACAAGGCGTCGCTTGATGCCTTCCTCGACTACTTGCTAGACGGCTGCGACGGCGAGCGGCGCACAAGTGAGAGCAAGACACTGTGTGTCCTGCTGAAACGCGCCACACAGAGGTACCTAGCTCCGCTAGACACACTGGCTCAGTACGACGAGGCCGCACACGTGAAATTTGCGAAGCAGCTCATGGAGGAGATCTCTCTGCCGTGGGCGGATACGGTCGAGTGCGCGAGTGCGCCATTGGGTGATGTGATGCGGTATGTGCAGGCCGTCTTTGGCGCTCCACGGCCGCCACCCCTCGGGGGCGATCCGGCGGCCCAGCAGTACGCCCGCATGTGCAGTTGGCTCGACATTGTGACGGCGCTGATTGAGAAGTGCCTGGAAGGATTTCCCACGGTGGCCGCGGCTGCCCCGAGCGACAAAATGCCGGCCCTGGCGGCCGAAAGCGAGTGCGTGGGCATCGCATGTGCGAAGCTGTGCAGGTACCCGGCGCTGCTCCCTAGAGGCGTGCATCGCCTGCAAACCCTGGTGCGGGTGCGGGAGGGCTTCGAAGAGTGTCTCATGCGCTCGCGGCAGCAATACGACCTGGTGCGACGTGTGACAGGTGCGCCGCCCGTGCCGACAGACGAGATTACAGAGAAGATCTGGCGGAATCTGTACAGCGCCGTGCTGAAGCTGTGCAACAGCCTCAGCATTTACATTCTCACACAGTACTCTGTCAAGGACTTGATGTCCAAGTTCATGCAGTTGGATGCGAATCAGTACAAGTTGATAAAGTGTAGCGCCGCCAAGCTGGAGGACTTGCCCATGCCGCGCCTCTACCCCGATGTGACGATGCAGCGAATTCTCGACGAGGTGCGCTGCGTGTTGGATCGCGTTCGCGAAACGATCAATTTCGAGCCGGCGGTGCGTCAGCTGCGCTACCGCCTCGGCCACTACTTCACTGCGTGCCTCTTCGCCGTGTATGTGGACGGAGCCGAGGTGTTTCTCAGCCCGGCTGATGCGCCGCTCATCCTCGCCGATCTCGACATCGTGCGTGCCTTCTTTTTCGAGCCGAGCGCGGACAAGCAGCGCACCCCGCCCACGGGGAGGGACCACTGCAACACATTTCAAGGCGCGGCACAGGCGTTGCGTGTGTCCAGCGCGGAGCTGCTGGAAAAGCTCTACAGTGTCGTGCAGTACGTTATGTCAAAGCCGTCCTCTGAGCTAGTTACCGGCGGTGCTGGCGTGCCGCCGCTGCACACGCTGCCCGAGTGCTCCGACAACTCCCCGTGGTGCCAGTACGTTGTCCGCCGCGTGCTGGAGCACCGCAAAGACTTCAAGAGCAGCATGTGGGAGAGCTATAAGGCACGTGTGCGGGCCAAGTAGAGAGCGTCTCTCTCTCCCTGTATGCGTCGAGCTGCCTCGGCCCTTCTCCCGGCCGCCTCTCTTCTCTGTCCTTGGACACTAGTGTGTGCGCGCGTGGGCGTGGGTATAGTTTTGCGCGTGTGTGCGTATGCGAGTCGGTGTGCAAGGATCGCGAGTGACCTGAGAAAGGGGGGTTGGTGAGGGGTGTGGCGGAATTGTGTCCCACAGCTTCGCTTTCGCCTCCCCGCCCTCCCTTTACCGTTCTCCCTCCCACACACACACGCGCGCAGCTGTGGTGTGCGCGTAATACCCGCGATTGCTCTCTCCCTCTCCGTTGCCTCAACAGCCAACCAAGAGCAAGGAACAATGGGCGTCCTCAGCCACACGCCGCACCCCTCTCCCTCTGCCTCTCTCTCTTGCTGACGGGCATCTTCCATGCGCCCGGTGTCGATCTGTCCCCACCCTTCCTCCTCCGTGCTTCACCATATGGCCATCCACCCCTCTTTCTTCACATCCACACACACACATATATATAAATATATTACATATACATAACACACCCATCCACGTTTATGTGCGTGCACGCACTCCAAAACCAAACACGCATCGCAGAATCTCTCAACGCCAACCGCAACTAAGCACGCATTCATTATATTAGTTCGTCTCATTACCCAAACAAACCGAAAGGCGCCTCCTTCTCCCTCCTCCTGCTCCTCCTCCCCCCGCCCCGTTTCCTCCTCACGACTGAACCCCTGAAAGAAAACAAAATGATGCGCAACACCTGTCTTAACCTGGCGGGCGTCAGCGGCATGGCCGTGTACGCCCCGCACTGCCGCGTGGATCTGGAGCAGTGGTGCAAGTGGACGGGTAACAGCTGGGACAAGGTGTCGAGCGTCGTTGGGCAGTCTTTCCGCATTACGAACTACAACGAGAACGCGTACACCATGGCCGCTAACGCTGTCCTCCGCCTGATTGTGAACAACAATATCGACCCCACCAAGATCGGCTTCCTCGGCCTCGGCACGGAGAGCTCGTCCGACAACTCGGCGGGCGCCATCATTGTGAAGGGTATGGTGGATAAGGGTCTGCGCGCCATGAACATGCCGGCCATGTCGCGCCACTGCGAGGTGCCTGAATTCAAGCATGCCTGCCTGGCCGGAGTGTACGCGATGGAGAGCGCCACCCGCTTCGTCGACGCCGATGGCAAGGACCGCATGGCGATCGCTGTGGCGTCCGACATTGCCGAGTACGCGCTGGGCTCCACGGGCGAGCAGACGCAGGGCGCCGGTGCCACCGCCATGGTGCTCGAACACGACCCGAAGCTGTTTGAAGTGCAGCTGCAGCACAGCGGCTCGGCTTCGGACTACCGTGGCCCTGACTTCCGTAAGCCGCACCGCCGCCATTTCATGAACCTGGAAGAGTACACGAAGAGCTCTGCCAACGGCAAGATGGCGGACTTCCCGGTCTTCTCCGGCCCCTACAGCACTCTCGTGTACCAGGAGGAGGTGACAGTCGCGGTGGAGCACATGCTGGAGCGCCTGCAGCAGTCTCCGGGCAAGTACTATGACGACGTCACTGCCCTCTTCTTCCACCGCCCGTACAACATGATGCCCATCCAGGCCATGTCGTTCCTGTACGCCCGCGGCCTTGCCCGCGCCACCTCCGAGGAGCACAAGGCTTATTTCGCAGAGCTATGCAAGCAGGGCAAAGCCGACCCCGCAGCCGTGCTGAAGGAGCTCGACGTGAACCCGCACTACTTTCAGCAGATCGAGAGCGGCGGAGAGCCGAAGGACGCGTTCCCGGCAACCGGTAAGGTTGCGAAGGTGCTGCGCAAGGACAAGAAGTTCATCGACCTGCTGGAGAAGAAGATGAGCATGGGCAGCCCAGCAATGGGCAACTTTGGAAACCTGTACACGGCCTCCCTGCCCTGCTGGCTGGCGGCCGGCTTCGAGGAGGCCTACACCCGCAAGCTTGACATCACCGGCAAGCCTATGGTAATGGTGGGCTACGGCTCCGGCGATGCGAGCATGTCGATCCCTATCTTGCCCGTGCCTGGCTGGGAGAACGCTGCCGCCAACATCAACGTCAGCAAGGCCCTCGAGAATCCCGTGAACCTGGACAAGGCCCAGTACGAGGCTCTCCACACAGGCGCCGAGAAGAACGATCTGGCGAAAGACAGACGCAAGATGGAGTTTGTCATTGACCGCCTTGGCAACCGCAACGAGGCCGCCTTCCAGGATGTCGGTATTGAGTACTACCGCTACATTCAGTGATCTATCCAGATGACGTCGCATCTGGGTGAGAAAGGGAGAGAGGAAAGGTTGCAGTGACAGAGCTGCTGCGCGGTTACGCGGCAGCTGTGTCGAAGACAATCCTGGCAAGAGCGACTACCTCAAGCGCAAGAGGAAAGACTTCACGAAGGGTGAATAGACGGATGGAAAACAGATGGGCGAGGGGCACTCAAACCTCGACATCGGTGCGCACGCGCCATGTAAGAAGGAAAGGGCAACTCGGACCCCCTCGCAAGACCCATCTACCCCAAGGCTCCTCGTGGACCTCTTAAGACGTGTGCGCCAGCCTGTCATGACGCCCTTCTACCCCCTCCTATTCTCTCGCGTACTCTCCTGAGTACAAGGGAGAGGGGAAGCGAGGACGTGAAAGGAAGAGGGAGAAAGAGGCGGCGCTATTCCAAGATCTTGTCGTCGGTGGCTCTTTGGTGATCAATGTCCCCTTCCTCTGCTGCTCCGTTGGCGTCGCTCGCCAGCGTGGCCTGACCCCTTGCTTGCCGTGCAAGTGGAGTACGTGTGTGTGTCCGTCCATCTGCGACGTCCTTAAAGGTGGGGGGGGGGAGATGCGATCGATGCAAGAGGGGGAAAACGAAGGACGGGCGCGTGTAGCAAGCGATAGGAATGTTTGAGAAGTGTGTGCAACTTAAAGGAAGGTCGAGGGAATTGGCGGTGGAAGTCGTTCTGTGGACGCTTGCTGGAGCTTTAGTGCGATGCAGCGGGAGGTGGCGGTGGAAGAACACAGCCCACGCTCATCCATCCCACCACAACGGCAAGCCGTCATCAACCTCGCCGCCTCCCCCGTCATTCCTCACCCTCGCAACGCTACCTCCTTCCATCCCTCTCCATCACCACCCTCTCTCTCTCACACCCATCACCTACGTATGCGCGAATGAAGAAAACGTCTTCATCTATCGCTTGGGTGTGTGTGTGTGTGTACGTGCGCGCCCCTTCTTCGCGTTGTGTTTCCCTTTCGGTGCCTGAGCTGTTTCGCCTGCGTATTGTGGCCTCGATTTCCCCTCCTCCTGCCTCTTCAGAAGTATTTTCCTCCCCTCCCTCTCGTCTCCCTGTCTCTGAGCGTGTGTGTTTCCCGCTAAGTGAGTTCACCTTTTTCTTTTTTTTTCTGCGTTCGTGTGCACTTGTGCTTTACGCGTTACGCCTCTCCTTTACTGTGTGTGTGTGCGCGTAGGCGTGTGCGTGTGTACAGGGGAGGGTGCGGGTGTCTCGCTTACTCCCTCTCTCGTCGAGGAACGCCCCTTTGTTTCTCTTCTCACTGCCTCGCCTCCACCAGCATCCTCCTCCACCTCCCCCTCCCCATTTCTTCTCTGTTTCTTCTCAACGACGTTCCCCGAACGCACTGTCTCCCGGCCTCATCATACCATAGTATGCTGCTGTTTGGACCGCTCCAGTCTACTCTTCTCTGCGTCCCACATTGTGTGTAGGCGTTTTCGCGTGTGTGCGTGTTTGACCCATGGCGCCATCCTCCTTGCACTATATGCTACGTCTCTTCCGCACTTGCTCTTCTCTCTATTCTTCTCTGTTCGCGTTCATCCGTGTTTTGCGCGGTCGTTGGTGCCCCACGCGTTGCTGTGAAATGTGGTGCGCCGCAACACCTGGGGCCCATACGCGCCTCTGTCACTGCATGCCCCCTCCCCTCTCTTGAAGCACGCACGCTCATCGATGTAAATGCGAAGCGCACGCACACATACACACACACACACACAACACTCAATCACCCACAACACCCACACACAGACAGACAGACGAGCCGCGTTTCTCCGGTCTGCTCTGTTCTGCGAAGAAAAGTAAACGAGCGTTGCCTCGCTTCTCATGCTTTCCTTCGCTTTTCTCTTCGTTTCAAGTGCTACATGCCACCTCCCTCGCCCCCCTTACCACCACCACTTCCACACCCCCACGCATCTACCCTTGCCGTCTGACCGTCTCCGCAACACCAAGAGCCGAAGAAATGACAGGCGAATGACGACGTTTTATCTTTAATTACTTGCCTATCTTCGTATCTTTCCTTCATGTCTTGTGCGCACCCCCTCCTCCTCCTTTCTCTCCTTTCTATGTCTCTCCATCGCTGTCTGTCTTCCCACTCGACTCGGGCCCTCACTCGTCGACGGTGTCCTTCCTTTCCGTGATGTTGATGTTGATGCTGATGCGCCCTGTTCGTCTTTCCTGTCGTTACGTTGCGTGCGTTTTCCTTCCTGTGTTGTGCATCCCCACACCCGACTTCTTTTGTTTGGTTTATGCGTTAGCCGCTCGTGGCGCCCACCATCATCTCCACCGTGCGTTCTTCTCCCTCTCTGTGAGTGCGCCCCTCCCTCCGACTACATACATGCATACGTACATATGCTCAACTCGCCTGCTATGTGAGATGAGGTGTGGGTGTGGGTGCGGAGGGGGAGGGGAGGTGCCGCCGATCGTCGTGTCCCCTCCCCCCTCTCTTCTCTGTATGCACCTGATCCATCTGCGCGTGTGCATATGCCTCCAGGCAACCGGCAGGGAAGGCAAGGTCCACAGGGTGGGTGATAAGAACTGCAGCAAAGACATGTCCCCACTCCTCTCCCCTCTCCCACACACAAGCGGCTTAATAGGTGCAAGGACCCCCGAGGGTGGGAGAAGCGAAGGAGATGGAGGGGAAGGAGAGGTGGAGACGCGGGCGTCGTGCGACGAGGGCGCGGATCGGTGATATACGAAACAAAGAACCGAAACGAAGAAGCACAGCAGAAAAGTGTGGGGCGCCTCTGCCGTACCTTTTATGGCAAAAGGCATCCAAAGGCGGAAAGGGAACGAGCAGCACCACAACACCACGGTGAGAGGTGGGGTTGTACGCATGCACAAGCCGTCGTGGGTGTGTATGTGTGACGCATATTGCAGCGGAATGCTGGCGATGTCTCGCTCTTCTCTTTCCTCTGCGTAGGTGAGCCGGAGGCCCACGACGTCGCAACGCAACTTCAGCAGGGCAGTGGATGTCGTGTAGGAGATAAGCGAGGGAGTGGGTGAGTCTTTCTCTCCATGTCTAGAGCGCATGACGAGTGCTTTCTCTCTTCATCTCTGCTTTTTCTTTCCCTCGTTACGACTTGCACACATACACACGAAAATAGAAAAGGGCCTCTCGTGCATCTCAGCGGCACCATTGGTGACCCTACTCCCACTTCCGTCGCTCCCGCGTCCTCATCATTCGAATCCGCAGGCAGAAGCCGACCACGGACAGTGGAAACCTCTTCTCTTTCTACTGATATCATGTCTTCCATCGCGAGTGCAGCTGCTGCTGCCGCCGCCGCATCGCCGCGCCCACCATCGTCCGCGCTCTACACGGAACGACTCTTCTACGCGGCGTTGAAGCAAGGGAACCCGTCAGAGGCGCGGGTGGAGGCGCTGACGGCGTTGGCGCTCCGGCATCTCCCAAAGTCTGCCGAGACATGGGCGGCGCTGCGCAAGGCGCTGATGGAGCAGTCCGACCTCGACGGGGCGCCGAACCGCACCTTGTGGTACGTACTCGACGCACTCATAAAGCACGCCCCGCACGTGTTTGTGCCCCTGGTCGCCCCACGCCTGCTCGAGTACACCATTCAGCAAATGCCGTGGGAGCTGGCGGGGCACCGCGGTCAGACACTGCTGTGGTTTGAGGCTCTTGTGCTGTCGTGGGAGAAGGTGCTGCCGCAACGGCTCTACAGCGCTGTCCGCCAGCACGCCGTGCAGTCAAGGAGTGGGGCAGAGCTGCACGATCTTCTCGAGGCTGCTGAGAACTCGGTGGACGACGGCACGCCTGCCTCCCCGGCAGACCTACAGCAATTGCGCGACGCATGGGATGCTGTGCAGTACATGGGCGAACAGGAGGCTGGCAAGTCCGTTTTCCATGCACGCCCCATTACCGCCGAGGTCGTAGTGGTGGACGAGGATGGAAAGAGTTCTTCGTCTCCATCGGCACCCGTGAGCGGGCTATACGCGACGCCCATTGGCAACAATGGCCGCACAGCAGGGGCAGGCACCTCGGGCGCCGATATCGCTAATACGCAGCAGCAGCAGCAGCAGCAAGAGGAGGACGAGTACACGCCAGACTTTGTCGAAGGCGCCAAACCGCGCGAGCTACCAAAACTGGATCTTCCGAAGCTGAAGCGGCGACGAGAGGGGCGACGCAGACCTCGTGAAGATGACCTTGGTATGTGAGGAGGCCACCAGGCCACCGTGCGCGTGTGTATGTCTCTTCCTCTCCTGCTGATGCACATGCGGGAGGAAAGTGTGCATACAGCGTGCCCGCCATCACCACGGCAACGCGATGGACTGAGGCAGTGACACGCCACAAGGGTGGTGCGTGCTTAGCCGGTGAGAAGAGACAACAAAAAAGAAAACGAGACACAAGATTATCCACGTGGAAGTCTCTGTAGTGCCGTGGCGCGTGCATCAGCGCACGGCATGGCTTTCGCGGCACGGGAGCGTGTGTGTTTGTGCGTGTGCATACACTTGCTGCGAGACATGGCGTGTCTCCGATGTGCCTGACCTGTCACTCCCTGCGCGCTGACGCATCTCCCCACCTTCCCCTCTCCTTGTACCTCTCTTTAACACTTCTGTACCGTACCCCTTTTGCGCCCCGACCTCGTCTTTCTCCCCTCTCCCGCCGTCGTGTGTACACACGTACACGCCACATATGTCCTCCGGCAACACCACGAACATGGCGCCACCGCCCAGCTTTCCCCTCCACTCCCATACCCGCGCACTTGTTTCTCTGTTCGCCTTTCCTTTCTGTTTTCGTTTTCATTCGTGACTTGGAGGTGCACTCGTATATACGTGCATACGCCCGTGTGCGTGTGTGTGTGTGAAAGAGGGGGAGAGCGCCACCATCACCACCCTCGCTGTAGTGGGCTGCATCACACTTCTCTCTCTGCTTCTCCTACCCCCTCCGCCAACGTCGCTGCTCGAGTGCTGATGCCTCGTCCGACGCCGCCGTTTCGGCACTGGTCGCTGGTAAACTGCCCCTCGGAGGACTCGCCGCTAGGCCGCATCGGACACTCCTTCTGCGCCAATGCCGATGGCAGCAAGGCGTACGTCTACGGCGGCGTGAACGACACGGACAGCGTGTCCATCTACCTGGACGACTTGTGGCAGTACGACGTGATCAACAAGCGATGGAGGGAGATTGAGCTGCGCGGCGAGAAGCAGCACCCGCGCGCGTTCCACACCGCAGTTTGGTATGACACGTGCATGTACATCTTCGGTGGCTGCAACGGCCGCGGTCGGTTCAACAAGCTCTTCTACATTAGCGAAGATGGCGACTGCCACCCTGTCGTCGTGCGAGGGGCGCTCATTCCAATGACTCGCTACTGCCACAGCGCCGTTGTGTTTGGAAATACCATGTACATCTTCGGAGGCAAGTGCGGCGGGCGCAACAGCAACAAGCGGCTGCAGGACCTGTACCGCTGCGACTTGAGCGACCCGGAGTGGAAGGAATGCAACCAGCTTGGCACGATCCCACCGCCGCGCTCTGCCCATACTGCAATGACGTACGAGCGCACCATGATTGTTTTCGGTGGCCGCAACAGCGGCGGCGAGTGCTGCGAAGACTTTTTCGTCTATTCCTTCGACACCTCGATGTGGCGGCGCATCGACCTGCCGCAGGTGCCGATGTTTGGCCGTGCCCGTAATAGCGCCGCTGTGCACTACGGCAACATCATCGTCTTCGGTGGCTGGAATGGCAAAAAGAAGTTGAACGACTTGTTCATCTACAACGTGGAGGCGAACACGTTTGAGTTCATGTACGATATCGACCGCGAGTACCCGTCTCGTCGCGAGTGCCACGTGGCGGTCGTATGCCGCAACACCATGGTAGTCTTTGGTGGCCGCTTCCGCGGCCACTTCATGAATGACACGACGGAACTGTACCTAGGCAGCAAGACAGGCGTCGACAGCATGCGTGATTGGCTCATCATGGCGGACCCACAGCTCACCGGGTTGGCAACGCACCTCCCGTTGCACCACTTCGCGGCTCTCAAGGCACACAAGGACTACGTCGTTCCAGAGTTGCCAGAGGAGCCTATGTGGCCGCTTATAGGGCATACACCCTAATCTGTGCAGATAGGTATCGGTATATGTGCATGTTTTGATCTGATGTGCACGGGCGTGGATGTCCGTGTGAGACGTGTGCGAGTGCTCGGCTTGTACGGCCCGTGTTCCTCTCCTCTTCCCTTCTCTCCATCTCGCTACCTCACTGCTTGATAGGGCTAGTACTGGTGTCCGTGATTGTGGCTTGCTCTTACCTTATCTTTCTTATCCCCCTTTTCTGTTTTTCACGACCGCGCGCGCCAAAGAGAGACTGTGCTGCTGCGCGCATTCACCCAGAAGACAGAGAGAAGCCCGCGCGCGACCCTCCATCCCTCCCCTCTCTCTCTTCGCACACGTCCACAACGAGACACGGCAGCAACAGCTAAAAGGGGGAAGAAGGGAAACAACGCGGCCATGACGGGCACCGATGACGGCAGCGGCGGCGGCGATGTGCACCACAGACACGCCTGCATGAGAGCCACCGAATGCTGTAGTGCAGGCGGCAAAGACCACAACGACAACCACCACATACACACACACGCACGCAAAGGAGGAAACAGAAGATGGTTATGGAGAGAAAACGGTGGACTGGAAGGAAGCTTTTTCGGACGCTGTCGGCTGCGTCCCTCCCCCTCCCGCCCCTCTTCTTCTTCTTCGCCTCGCAGACGTGCGCTTGATCGCCGGCAACGAAGCAGAGGCTCGCCGCACTGCCCCTATGGGCGTATCTGACTCGCCCCGTTACCTATCAAAATGTCTTTGTTGCGGTATTGTCGTGCTGCCATCCCGCTCTCTCCATGCCTCTCTCCCTACCCCTCTCTCTCTCACCTCCTCGATTGGTGTCATTGAATCCTTCTCGTGTACATAAAACGTAGTGAAGAGCCGTAACCATGGGCATCGTCCGCAGCCGCCTGCATAAGCGCAAGATCACCGGTGGAAAGACCAAGATCCACCGGAAGCGCATGAAGGCCGAGCTGGGTCGCCTTCCCGCGAACACCCGCCTTGGCGCCCGCCGCGTGAGCCCTGTGCGTGCTCGCGGTGGCAACTTCAAGATCCGTGCCCTGCGCCTGGACACCGGCAACTTTGCCT
>NC_018251.1:800390-802386 GCF_000227135.1 Leishmania donovani | reverse complement strand
CCAAGGCTGCCGCTCCTGCACAGAAGAATGGCAGGAAGTCCGTCCACGCCGCTGCTGACAAGTACGACGTGAACAAGGCCTCGCCCAAGCTTCAGCGCGAGTGGATTCGCCGCCGCCGCAACCACAGGGTTGAGAAGGCAATCGCCGATCAGCTGCGCGAGGGCCGCGTGCTTGCGCGCATAACGAGCCGCCCGGGCCAGTCCGGCCGTGCCGACGGTATCCTGCTGGAGGGCGCCGAGCTCCAGTTCTATCTGAAGCGCCTGGAGAAGAAGAAGAAGTAAGGCGAGCATGTGCGCGTGGCTAAGCGTGTTCACGCTGCTGTGGATGCGAATTCGCTTGTCGATAAAGCGTCGTGGCGCAGACCTGCAAGTGCACTGCACCTCACGCCCTTCACACCACCATGCGTTCACCGCCTCGGCTGGTTGCCTCTCCCCCAGTGCCACCGCAGCTTGACGCGGCGCTCTCTCTGACCTTCGCTTTTTGTTTTCTTCTTTTCATTTTTTCGACTTTTTTTGTCCTCTCCGGCGTAACCGCGCGGTGGTTGAAACGCATGCCACGGAAAAGGTGTGAAGCCGTCGCGGCAACTGAGGCCGTCTCTCCTTCCTGTGTCCCTTCTCCAGCGGCCCTTCGGTGGGACAGCGGCAAAGAGCCTGCACGTGCGTGTCTGAGCCTGAGCGGGTGTGACGAGCAACGCTGTCGATGATGACGGTGGCGCAGAGATGCAGACTCACATAGGCACTCACACGCACGTGTTCTCTAAATGCGGAAGTGCCACCTTCACCTGAGAGGAGGATCGTGCCAGATGCAGGGGGGCTGGGACCGCTAGAGGCTTCATCAATGGGAAGAGAGAGATCTGGTTGTCGACCGCGATATCAAGCACGAGCATGATGCTGCAGGTGCGGCAACGCGTGCCTTGGTTTGTGTTTGCGTAGATGGGTAGGGAGGAGGGCGGTTCTCTGTGCCCATCTCCCGCTCACTTCACGCGCAGACACACCACTCTCGCTCCCTCCCCTCCCCCTCCTGTCTCTCGCACAACCGCACATTACTGTTTGCCCGCCTCACATGCTCCTCCCCTTCCCCATACCGCCCTCGCTGTTCCCCCCCCCCCTCCCTCACGAATATGGACACACATACACACACTGCCGGCGTACCAACTCACACACAGACACACCCAACGTAGTGAAGAGCCGTAACCATGGGCATCGTCCGCAGCCGCCTGCATAAGCGCAAGATCACCGGTGGAAAGACCAAGATCCACCGGAAGCGCATGAAGGCCGAGCTGGGTCGCCTTCCCGCGAACACCCGCCTTGGCGCCCGCCGCGTGAGCCCTGTGCGTGCTCGCGGTGGCAACTTCAAGATCCGTGCCCTGCGCCTGGACACCGGCAACTTTGCCTGGGCCTCCGAGGCCATCGCGCACCGCGTGCGTCTTCTCGACGTCGTGTACAACGCCACCTCGAACGAGCTGGTGCGTACGAAGACGCTTGTGAAGAACTGCATCGTCGCCGTGGATGCCGCGCCGTTCAAGCGCTGGTACGCCAAGCACTACGGCATCGACTTGGATGCAGACAGGAAGACCACCAAGGCTGCCGCTGCTGCAGAGAAGAAGGGCAGGAAGTCCGTCCACGCCGCTGCTGACAAGTACGACGTGAACAAGGCCTCGCCCAAGCTTCAGCGCGAGTGGATTCGCCGCCGCCGCAACCACAGGGTTGAGAAGGCAATCGCCGATCAGCTGCGCGAGGGCCGCGTGCTTGCGCGCATAACGAGCCGCCCGGGCCAGTCCGGCCGTGCCGACGGTATCCTGCTGGAGGGCGCCGAGCTCCAGTTCTATCTGAAGCGCCTGGAGAAGAAGAAGAAGTAAGGCGAGCATGTGCGCGTGGCTAAGCGTGTTCACGCTGCTGTGGATGCGAATTCGCTTGTCGATAAAGCGTCGTGGCGCAGACCTGCAAGTGCACTGCACCTCACGCCCTTCACACCACCATGCGTTCACCGCCTCGGC
>NC_018251.1:799270-800291 GCF_000227135.1 Leishmania donovani | reverse complement strand
TCAGTCAGCGACGGCGGGTCTTACGCTGCCGCCGCCGATAACGATACGCACCCCTGCCCCCCTCCCCCCAACACACACACCGCACACTTCTTTTTTTCACTCCCCCTCCCCCGTGGCGGCGTGCGGGATTTGGGTCTGTCCTTTATATTTATTCATTTTTTGTTGGTTTTGTTTGTCCCCATTAATTTCTGCCAAAAGACACGGGAAACAGCACACAGCACGCCATGCCTGGCAGGCGCGCATCATGGGCGGTGATCGCTGTCGCATGTCCGCTTTCTACTCGCGATGGCGTCTCGCGCGCCTCTGTTACCCTTTCCCCTCTCCTCACACCATCTGTCCCCGCACCCTTCCGTCCGCGGTGCCGCACTGGAGGAGGGGGGGAAGGAGAGGCATCTCGCACTCAAGCACACGCCCTCTCCCTTTCGCTGCCCATCCATCAGTGAAAGGTGTGCTCATTCAACCGCTTTTTTTTGTGTGCTTCGGTTGCGCCTCGCCGCTTGACCCTCCCCTTTTCCCTCTCCCTTTGCGCTGAGGCATGGACCACGTAGAGGCAACGTGTCCTCCCAGCCCTCTCTTCGATTCCGCCCACCCTTCCCCCGCCCCACTCGTCCTCTGCTGGCACCCCCTGCCTTTCTTTTCTACACACGTGAAGAACACATTTGCCCCGACGACGGGGGGGCACACAGGCACGCACCTCATACAGCGCATGGCATCTCAGGGCACGGTGCCCCCGCCCCCCACCCCCACCCACTCTGAGGGCGGAAGCCAAGCAGCTCCCAACCTAACCCTGCCAATGCCAAGCCCCTTCGCGTGGTGACAGGGTCAAGCACCTACAAGGTAGGGGAGGCCAGAGCGATGCACCGCCACGGATGCCGGCGGCCCGGTCCTGGACGGGCGCTGCGTCGGAGCGGCCTGCGACGGCGAGCACGCTTGTGCGCCACCCATATGACTAGGCAGTGTGCCAACACGTGACTCGAGCGCAGCTCAGCCGGCCCTCACACTGCCCACGGGGGCGAGGGGA
>NC_018251.1:798282-799171 GCF_000227135.1 Leishmania donovani | reverse complement strand
TCCCAACCTAACCCTGCCAATGCCAAGCCCCTTCGCGTGGTGACAGGGTCAAGCACCTACAAGGTAGGGGAGGCCAGAGCGATGCACCGCCACGGATGCCGGCGGCCCGGTCCTGGACGGGCGCTGCGTCGGAGCGGCCTGCGACGGCGAGCACGCTTGTGCGCCACCCATATGACTAGGCAGTGTGCCAACACGTGACTCGAGCGCAGCTCAGCCGGCCCTCACACTGCCCACGGGGGCGAGGGGACCCTGAGCCACCGCGAAGGCGGAGGGGACGCGCCACGCGGCGGCGTGCGAAGTGGGTAGGTGGGGGGAGAGGTTGAGGCCGAGGGCATGCTCCGATGGCTGAGGCGGCGCATCGCCCTGGCGCGTGTCGACGGCCGCTTCGCACCACACGACGGGCGGCGTGTGACAGGGCCCGGTGGCGGTAGCGCGTGGCGTTTCACCTCACATGGTGTGCGGCAGACAAAATCGAAAATGTGGAAGAGGCGACAACGTCTTCGCTATCAAGCTGGTGCGCCTGCCCGGTCCTGGACGGGCGCTGCGTCGGAGCGGCCTGCGACGGCGAGCACGCTTGTGCGCCACCCATATGACTAGGCAGTGTGCCAACACGTGACTCGAGCGCAGCTCAGCCGGCCCTCACACTGCCCACGGGGGCGAGGGGACCCTGAGCCACCGCGAAGGCGGAGGGGACGCGCCACGCGGCGGCGTGCGAAGTGGGTAGGTGGGGGGAGAGGTTGAGGCCGAGGGCATGCTCCGATGGCTGAGGCGGCGCATCGCCCTGGCGCGTGTCGACGGCCGCTTCGCACCACACGACGGGCGGCGTGTGACAGGGCCCGGTGGCGGTAGCGCGTGGCGTTTCACCTCACGTGGTGTGCGGCAGACAAAA
>NC_018251.1:793092-798183 GCF_000227135.1 Leishmania donovani | reverse complement strand
CGGAGGGGACGCGCCACGCGGCGGCGTGCGAAGTGGGTAGGTGGGGGGAGAGGTTGAGGCCGAGGGCATGCTCCGATGGCTGAGGCGGCGCATCGCCCTGGCGCGTGTCGACGGCCGCTTCGCACCACACGACGGGCGGCGTGTGACAGGGCCCGGTGGCGGTAGCGCGTGGCGTTTCACCTCACATGGTGTGCGGCAGACAAAATCGAAAATGTGGAAGAGGCGACAACGTCTTCGCTCTCAAGCTGGTGCGCCTACCCATACCCACTTTTTGCTCTCGCTCTTCCGCAGTCAACACTCGTCTCTCTCTACCCCCGTCTCTCTGCTCCCGTAAACGGCACCCCCACCGCACCACACAGCAACACCAGTAGCCACCCTACGCCCTCATCAGCGTATACAAAAGGAATCTCCCCCCCCCCCCCCCCAACTCTTCCTCTAGTGTCTCGAACCGGCCACCACATAGTAGCACCCTTCCCCCTCTTCGCCTCTCGGTCTCGCTCCCTTCTCATTCCTATAGCCCGCTTTCTCTGCCCTGCCTGTCCCCTTCGCCCTCACCCACAAGCACAATGGCCTCTATTGAGAAGATTGCCAACTGCATCCGCTGCCTCGCGGCAGACATTGTGCAGGGTGGCAAGAGTGGTCACCCGGGCACGCCGATGGGCATGGCGCCAGTGTCAGCGGTCCTGTGGACGGAAGTGATGAAGTACAACAGCCAGGATCCTAACTGGGTCGACCGCGACCGCTTCGTCATGTCGAACGGGCACGGCTGCGCGCTGCAGTACGCCCTGCTGCACATGGCCGGCTACGACCTTACCATGGACGACCTGAAGGGATTCCGCCAAGATGGCTCGCGCACCCCTGGTCACCCCGAGCGTTTCGTGACGCCCGGGGTGGAGGTGACGACCGGGCCGCTTGGCCAGGGTATTGCAAACGCGGTCGGACTGGCGATGGCCGAGTCGCACCTTGCCGCCAGGTTCAACCGCCCGGGACACGAGCTCGTCAATCACTACACTTACGTGTACTGTGGTGATGGCTGTCTGATGGAGGGTGTGTGCCAGGAGGCGCTCTCCCTCGCCGGCCACCTCGCCCTGGAGAAACTCATCGTCATCTACGACAGCAACTACATCTGCATCGATGGCGCGACAAACCTCTCCTTCACGGAGCAGTCCCACCAGAAGTACGTGTCCATGGGTTTCCATGTGATCGAGGTCGAAAACGGTGACACTGACTACGACGGCCTGCGCAAGGCGTTGGCGGAGGCCAAGGCCACGAAGGGGAAGCCGAAGATGATTGTGCAAACCACAACGATCGGGTTCGGGTCTTCGAAGCAGGGAACGGAGAAGGTGCACGGCGCGCCGCTGGGTGAGGAGGATATTGCCAACGTCAAGACGAAGTTTGGCCGCGACCCGAACAAGAAGTACGACGTCGACGAAGACGTCCGCGCTGTGTTCAAGATGCACATGGAGAAGTGTTCCGCGGAGCAGAAGGCGTGGGAGGAACGCTTGGCGAAGTACACGGCCGCGTTCCCGGCCGAGGGTGCCGCCTTTGTGGCGCAGATGAAGGGCGAGCTGCCGTCCGGGTGGGAGGCGAAGCTGCCGACGAACTCCTCGGCCATCGCGACGCGCAAGGCGAGCGAGAATTGCCTGGCTGTGCTCTTCCCGGCCATCCCGGCCCTCATGGGAGGGTCGGCTGACCTCACGCCGAGCAACCTGACGCGCCCCGCGTCGGCAAACTTGGTGGACTTCTCGTCGAGCAGCAACGAGGGTCGCTACATTCGCTTCGGTGTCCGTGAACACGCCATGTGCGCCATCCTCAACGGTCTCGACGCCCACGGTGGTATCATCCCGTTCGGCGGCACCTTCCTCAACTTCATCGGCTACGCCCTTGGTGCGGTGCGCCTCGCCGCGATCTCCCACCACCGTGTCATCTACGTGGCGACACACGACAGCATCGGGGTTGGCGAGGACGGGCCGACCCACCAACCTGTCGAGTTGGTGGCTGCCCTGCGTGCCATGCCAAACCTGCAGGTGATGCGTCCTAGCGACCAGACAGAGACGAGCGGTGCTTGGGCTGTTGCGTTGTCTAGTGCCCACACTCCGACGGTTCTGTGTCTGAGCCGCCAGAGCACCGTGCCGCAGTCGGGGTCGAGCATCGATGGTGTGAAGCGCGGTGCCTACACAGTGGTGGAGGTGCCCGACCCGCAGCTCGTAATCGTGGCGAGCGGCTCGGAGGTGTCGCTGGCGGTGGATGCTGCCAAGGTACTCTCGGGTGAGCTGTGCGTGAGGGTTGTGTCGATGCCGTGCCAGGAGCTCTTCGACGCGCAACCGGATGCGTACCGCAAGTCTGTGCTCACCGAAGGTGTGCCGGTGGTGTCGGTGGAGGCGTACGTCAGCTTCGGCTGGGAGAAATACTCCCATGCGCATGTGGGCATGTCTGGCTTCGGTGCCTCGGCCCCGGCGGGTGTGCTATACAAGAAGTTCGGCATTACCGTCGAGGAAGTGGTGGAGACGGCCCGCAGGCTGACCGCGCGCTTCCCCAATCGCACGGCGCCGCTCAAGAACTCCTCATTCAGCAAGATGTGAGACGGCGCTCCGAAGCGTGACGGATGACCCCGGAGGAGGCGGGCAGGGAGAATGGAGATGGAGGATTGTTGCTGGCGATGGCGGCGCCGCTTTCCCCTGACCTCTCTTCCCCCCTTATCGTAACTCTCTACCGTGAGCGATATGGTCGATTACGCTCACACATCAACGCGTACATGTTATGCACGATGATGCAATGTAGTATGTCGGCGTCTGTTCGCATACACGTGTGCATGTGCTGGTCTATCTTCGTCCCCACCCACCCCTACCCCCTTCCTCTGCCACTCGCCGGTCATGGCTTTTTGGTGTGTCTCCTTGCCTATTCCCCTTTCTTGGGGCTGGTGCTTGATTGATGTTTCCTCTTCTGTTATTATCTTGCCTTGACCTGTGCGTGTCGCTCTCTAGCTCTCTACCCACCCACCCACTCATCCCCTTCTTGCCGCCTCTTCTCTTTGTCTGGTGTGCTTCTTCCGGGGCGCGCTGGGGTGGCGTGCATGCCTTCCTCACACTCCTCTCTCCCCCGTGGTGGGGCTCTATGTGTGTGGGGGGATGTATGAGTGGAGTGGACACCTCATTTTATGCTTCGTCTTTCTTTTCATCAGTGCGGGAGTCGAGCTGCATGGCACATGCTTGCGTCGTGCGCCGGTATCGGGAGGGCAAGGAAGTCCTATCGTGCCCGTGACAGCGCCATGAGCGCACGTCGGTTTGTGCGTGAGCACGCGTGAGTGTGTGCCTCGGTAGACCTTGACCCCCACCGGCTTACGCACCCCAGCGACGAAACAACGGGTGCTGGCGCGATAGAGCGGGTGAAGGTGTTTCCTCGCCTTCAGCAGAGAGGCCCTGCTCTCTGCCCCCCCCATCACCACCACCACCTTCCTGCCTCCCTCCCGCAGCGCTCTTCTCTCGCTCCCTTTTCCTTTTTATCTGACTTTCCTATCTCATGTGCTCATGGGCGCGACCCGCTGCGCAGACCCCCAGAGCACACCCTGCACGCACGATCCCCTCTTACTGCCCAAGCACCAATCAACCCCCCCCCCGCTTCCCCTACTGCATCATGCCTCTCACGCACGACGTGGTGATGTTACGGCGCTAAATGTGCGTTCTGTGGTTCGTTTTTCGATTTTGCACCTTTCCGTTGTGCCGGTTCTTGACACTGCGCTCCTGTCTTGCGTGCTCCTCTCTCTGAGCCCGCGTCTGCTGTCTGCATTGTCTGCGCGCCATCATGGCCTTCATCACAGCTGCGGCTGCTGCAGGGTTTGAGCTCAAGGGAAGAGGAATAAACGAAAATGGTAACGGAGTCGCACACACAGACAGCGAGACACTACGACGTGAGGATGCGCAATGGCGAACGCATGCGTCCGGCACAACTGCTGTAAGAAGAAAGCACAGACACGCAGTTGGGATTGTGAGAATGCGCCCATGATGGTGCCTTGGATGGACAGAGAGAGGGGAGGAGGGAAGGGAGAGGGGAGAGAGAAAAGATAGTAACGGCAGCGAAAAATAAAGGGGGTGGAGTGGGGAGGGGTAGCGACAGACGGCGCGGGGGCTGTGGCGCACGTTGCCCCCTCCCTCAACCTCTGCCCCCCTCTTGAATTTTCCCCTTTTTTTACGTCTGCGCGCATCCCTGGCGTCTCCCTCCTTTTCTCCCCCTTTTTCGGCGGTTCGCCTCCTCCCTCGCATTCGTCTCCCCTTTTTCTTTTTCTGCGTTTCTTTATGGATGGCTGTGACCTTCCCGGTGATGCGACGTTTACCGCACACACGCACACGCACACTCGAGAAACAAAAAAGGGAAGAAAGGAGAAAAGGAACGCGCACGATGATGAGAGGAAAGGCATCATGCAGTAATGCCGCTCATCGCGGTCTGCGTGTGTGTGTGTGTGTGTGTGTGTCTGTGTATCATGCATATACCTGTGTACATGAGTGCGTGGGCAAGGGCAAAAGTGAAAACCGAACGAGCTTTTCGTGACATGTGAGTGTCACGGATGCGGCGCTGATCGCGCACACAAAATGTGCGCTCGCCTTCTTGTGCTGCTACCACCACCCACATCAGCACCAGCGGCCTCTCCTGTCTCTCGCTCCATCTATCATCCTCTTTCTATTTCTGTTTTCTTCACGCACACACAATCGTACAGCCTCCGACCCGCATCTCTCCCCTGTAGGACAAGATGGCCAGCATCAAGTGTGGTTCCCGCCGCAAGGCCCGCCGTGCGCACTTTCAGGCCCCGAGCCATGTGCGCCGTGTGCTCATGAGCGCCCCGCTCTCCAAGGAGCTGCGCGCCAAGTACAACGTGCGTGCCATGCCCGTGCGCAAGGACGACGAGGTCATCGTGAAGCGTGGCACCTTCAAGGGCCGTGAGGGTAAGGTGACCGCGTGCTACCGCCTCAAGTGGGTCATCCTCATCGACAAGGTGAACCGCGAGAAGGCGAACGGCTCCACTGTGGCCGTCGGCATCCATCCCTCCAACGTCGAGATTACGAAGCTGAAGCTGACGCACCACCGCAAGTCCATCCT
>NC_018251.1:791749-792993 GCF_000227135.1 Leishmania donovani | reverse complement strand
CTCATGAGCGCCCCGCTCTCCAAGGAGCTGCGCGCCAAGTACAACGTGCGTGCCATGCCCGTGCGCAAGGACGACGAGGTCATCGTGAAGCGTGGCACCTTCAAGGGCCGTGAGGGTAAGGTGACCGCGTGCTACCGCCTCAAGTGGGTCATCCTCATCGACAAGGTGAACCGCGAGAAGGCGAACGGCTCCACTGTGGCCGTCGGCATCCATCCCTCCAACGTCGAGATTACGAAGCTGAAGCTGACGCACCACCGCAAGTCCATCCTGGAGCGCAAGGACCGCTCGTCCAAGTCCGACAAGGGCAAGGGCAAGATTAGCGCCGCGGATAAGGCCATGCAGCAGATGGACTAGAGATCTCGCCCAACGAGATGGTGTGAAAGGGATGCGTATGTGAGAGATGACGGAACTTCCCGTGGCCCCCTCCCCCACCTTTCTTCATCTCTTCGCTGCCTCTTTCGCCTTCATCGTCCCTTTCCTCGGCTCGTGCGCACTTGACACGCAGCGGTGCGCTCCGTCCTGCGAGGTGGCGATGGCGGAGGTGGCGCGGGCGCGATAGGCGATACGCAGAAGAAGAAGGCGGAGGAGGGCGGAGGAGGCTGAAGAGTGCCGCGTTATCTTCCCATCTCCCCCCCCCCCCCCCCACACACACACTCGCACACATCGCGGGTGCTCACCTGGAGACGTTTGCGCGGTTCTCCTCATCCCTTCTCTTTCTTATTTCACTCATTTCACTCGATTGCGAACAAGCAAAAGACGACTCTTCTCACCACCGCGCACGCGCGGATTTCCCCTCCCCTTCGCCGCTTTCCACCCACTGCGTGCCTGCAAGCTCGTCAGTGATGGAGGGGCGAAGGAGTGCCTTAGAGGCGGCGCCTTAGTTGGCGGTGGCTGTCGGATTAGTGTGGTACTAGCGACCACCCCTCTCCGACCCACCCCGCCCCGCCCACTCGTCCGTCCCCACGGTCTGTCGCTCAAGATGCTAGCTTGCGCGTTTGTCTTGCGCCCATTCTCCCTCTCCTCACCTGCTGTTCTCCATACTCGACTGTGACGGTGATGCGTCCCCTCCGCCTTCGCGGTGGCTCAGGGTCCCCTCGCCCCCGTGGGCAGTGTGAGGGCCGGCTGAGCTGCGCTCGAGTCACGTGTTGGCACACTGCCTAGTCATATGGGTGGCGCACAAGCGTGCTCGCCGTCGCAGGCCGCTCCGACGCAGCGCCCGTCCAGGACCGGGCCGCCGGCATCCG
>NC_018251.1:759298-791650 GCF_000227135.1 Leishmania donovani | reverse complement strand
GCCCCCGTGGGCAGTGTGAGGGCCGGCTGAGCTGCGCTCGAGTCACGTGTTGGCACACTGCCTAGTCATATGGGTGGCGCACAAGCGTGCTCGCCGTCGCAGGCCGCTCCGACGCAGCGCCCGTCCAGGACCGGGCCGCCGGCATCCGTGGCGGTGCATCGCTCTGGCCTCCCCTACCTTGTAGGTGCTTGACCCTGTCACCACGCGAAGGGGCTTGGCATTGGCAGGGTTAGGTTGGGAGCTGCTTGGCTTCCGCCCTCAGAGTGGGTGGGGGTGGGGGGCGGGGGCACCGTGCCCTGAGATGCCATGCGCTGTATGAGCTGTACCCCGCTGTTCAGGGCCGCGAAAGCACTGCTGTGAAGAGAACAGAGGGACTTCATAGCGAGGCTCTTCAGTACCCTCTGTCATCGCCTGCCATCCCTCGATGCATGGAGCCTCGAGCGCCCTCACCTACGCACCGATGGAGTATAGCGCCCCTGCCAATGCGCACACCCGCCAGGAGACGCAGCGGTGTCTACGTTTGGATCATGAGGCACACGAGCGCTGCTTTCACATCTCTAGCGTGTTTCCTCTAGCTCTTCCGCCGCACATCACACCACCCTGGAACGAGCACGCTAGCGACCGTCACGCTCTCAGCGAGGAGGCGTACCGCGGTCGCTGCGACGGCAATCTGTCGCACCATGACCTGCTTGAGTACTGCCACAACTACGCCCAGTGGCGCATCCCTCTGCGACGTCGAGGAGGGAACTGGCAGGCGCTGCCTCTCACCATGAAGAAGGCTGCACAGATGCAGGCCAATGGACTCGCTGTGGTGCGTTTGCTCCAGGCCTTCCGCATGATTCTGCGCTTCTCCAGCACCTGCATCACCCGTACACCGCTGCCAAATGGAGTGCGGCTCTCCTCTGAGGCCGACTACACGCGTGTGACGGCAGTAGTATAGCGCACCCAGTACTAGAATCTTCGCCAGCGCTCGCATAACGAGCTGCACATTAGCCGCACTGCGCAGCTTGTGAGCAAGGCGTGGGTAAAGCAGCTCCACGTGGACTGGCTGGAGTTTCTTGCGCACGAGGCAATGACGTAAGGCCCGCCAATCGGCGGTGGCAGTGCTGGGGGTGGTGGGGGGTAGGAGTGGTGTCTGCGGGGACAGTTTCTTCTGGGTGGAGATGCCGTTAGAGGAAGCAAAGCAGCGCCGCCTGCAGCAGCGCCCCGCGGATCTGGCGTATAGCGCGGGGAGCGGCAGACAAGCCTCTGTCGGCCCTGCTGTGGCCGTGAAGGGGGCTGATGCTGCCGAGCGCGTTGGATGCGGTGCGATCGGCTGCATCGGCAATCGACGCCAGCACAGAGAAGGCGGCGCACAAGCGTTGCCATCTCTCAGCTGTCGGGAGGCGTGGACGCCTTTACTAGGCCTTCTCCATCGTTCATTACAAGGTGCATGAGTCGCCGCCGCGGTGGTCCTGGCTGGTGTTGTTGCGCTTCCCGTTTTTCTCTCCACTTCTCTCCACAGGCCATCACGTGACTCGATCACAATCGCAGGCCGGCCCAGCCGAGACAGTCGTCTGTGGATTGTGTGATGGGCACCACCTACGCGCGAAGCAACGCTGCGACTACCCTATCCTTCCATCTTCCCTCCCAGCACCCGCTCGCAAAACGAAGGAGTAAAGGGCAACGATGCGACAAACCCAAGGGAGAGAGCGCGCACAATACGGAGGAGAAGTCATGGGGTGCCAACGGCAGTGACGCTGTCCGCCCTTTTCCGTCCTCCAATGCTTGCCTCCTCACACCCTCTACCTATTCGTCTAGCCCCTCCCACCCCTTGCTCTCCCGCATCAACACCGCCACTGCCACCTCCGCCGGCGACCCCCTCACGCAGTATGGGCATCTTTCTCAGGTTCCATCTACAGATTCTCCCCAACTACGCTTTCCTCAGCCTACCGAGGGCGTTTATGTTTCGAGTTGCGCCACGCCTCCTCGCCGCCTACACGGCAGCCGACATCCAGGCGAAGCTGGAGTCGAGCGCGGCCCTGAAGCCCGTCCAGTCCATCCGTGTCGTCGATGTCAGCGCCGGCTGCGGCAGCTTTTTTAACATTGACATCGTATCGCCGGTCTTCCAGGGCAAGTCGCTCATTCAGCAGCATCGTCTCGTCAACAGCGTCTTGAAGGAGGAAATAAGCGCCATACACGGCTTCACGCTCAACACCAAGAGCAAGTAACCAACCAGCAAATGGTTTGTGTCGCCGTATATCGGGTGGGGGTATCTCTCGTGTGTGCGTGTGTCTGTCTGTCTCGGGTGCGTGCGCAGGCGCACTGGTCTGCTAGCGTAGGTGAGAAAGCGGCGTTTTGTTCAGCCCCCCTTCCCCCTTCCTCTATGTCCGTCATGCTGCCTAAGCATGTCTCCCCCTCTCCCTCCGGTGCTCCACGGGTGTGAGGGCTTCATGGGTGGCGAAGGACGGAGTGGGGGTGCAGTGCTTGATAAAGCTGACAAGAAGAGCAACAGGTAAGGTGTATCGACGGTCGATAAGGCAGCCGAGCACGCGTGCTGCTCTACATCTTCAGCACTAGCTCGCAGAGGGTGGATAGAGACATGACTGCATGCCGCTCTGTATGCACTCGGTGCTCGACCTGCGGGAAGTGGGACCGCGACATTCACTCAAGGCACCCGAACCCACCCTTTGCTACACGCAGTGCAGGCGGCAACCTCCCCCCTCCCCCCACACATGCATATACACGCCTTCACGTAGATCTGCGTGCAGGTGCGCGTGCCCACCATCGTGGCAAAGAGTCCAGTGTCTTCGCGATCGCCCTTTCCCCTCTCTCTCCCCCCCCCCGATTCTCTTCGCTTCTCGTTCTATCTCCTCCCCCACCCCTCAGCCTTCCCTCTACGGCGAATCAGGCCCGCAGCTCTCCGCAACGGCATGTGACTTGGTTTCTTCTCTTGCCCTTGCCGTTGCCCCAACACTCTCCCTTCCCTTCGGCCTTCTGTATCCGCTTCCTGGCAGAGCCCCTTCTCACCCTCCTCTCCCCTTTTGACGGACAGACAGCGACAGCAGCGGCACGGCTATTTGGCTGCATTGAGCCGCACCACTGCGAAAGACGCGCGCGACTGAGCGCCGCTCCTCTCTGTCTTCGCCGCCTCTCCGTATTGGCTCTCTCTCCCCCCTCCCCTCTCCCTCCCTACCTTCACGCGCCTGTACATTCACATATTTCTCCTCCACTGCTGAACGCGTTCCTGCTGCATTGCCAAGTCGTTCTTCCCTCCTTTTTGCTATTGCTGTCGAGAGAGTCATGCAGGCCAAGTCCATCCAGTCGATTGCCGGCCGCCTGATCCTGGTGACAGGGGCGGCCTCCGGGCTCGGGGCCGCCACGGCACGCTTTCTTGCGCAGATGGGCGCCAAGGTGACGCTGCTGGACCGCAACGCGGCGCAGGGTGAGCAGGTGTCGAAGGAGATCAATGGCAAGTTTGTTGCCACAGATGTCTGTAGCGAGACCGAGGTGCAGGCGGCCATCAAGGCAGCGGAGGAGTTCGCCGGCCAGCCGCTCTTCGGCGTCGTCAACTGTGCCGGCATCTGCCCAGCGGCAAAGGTCATAGGCAAGAAGGGCGTTCACCCCCTCGACCTCTTCAGCAAGGCTGTGCAGGTGAACCTGATTGGTACGTTCAACGTATGCCGGCTGGCCGCCGAAGCAATGCAGAGAAACGCCGCGCAGATCGGCGCTGATGAGGACCGGGGCGTTATGGTGAACACCGCGAGTGTGGCGGCCTACGAGGGTCAGATCGGCCAGGCTGCCTACGCAGCCAGCAAGGGCGGCATCGTGAGTCTGACACTGCCGTTGGCCCGCGAGTTTGCTGGGCAGCGCATTCGCGTCAACACCATCTGCCCCGGCATCATGGAGACACCACTGCTGCCGCCCGACTTGGGTGCGGCACTAGGAGCGACTGTCCCGTACCCGCCCCGTCTTGGCAAGCCCGAGGAGTTTGCGCACCTGGTCTTCTTTCTATTCTCGAACCGATACATGAACGGCGAGTGCATTCGCCTTGACGGGGCAACCCGTATGGCAGCCAAGTAGTGTATGCACACAGGCACGTTGGTGCATAACTGCAGATGCGCATGCATGCATGCCCCCCCCACCACGTTGCTCTTCTTTGGCTCCTGCATGCTTCCTGCGTTTCCTCACGCTGGCTTCGTTTTTCCATGAGCGTGTGCGTGCCGGCGATTCTCACACACCCAGCATCCTTTTCCTCTTCAACGCGTGTCCACTTTTGTCTGCCGCACACCACGTGAGGTGAAACGCCATGCGCTACCGCCACCGGGCCCTGTCACACGCCGCCCGTCGTGTGGTGCGAAGCGGCCGTCGACACGCGCCAGGGCGATGCGCCGCCTCAGCCATCGGAGCATGCCCTCGGCCTCAACCTCTCCCCCCACCTACCCACTTCGCACGCCGCCGCGTGGCGCGTCCCCTCCGCCTTCGCGGTGGCTCAGGGTCCCCTCGCCCCCGTGGGCAGTGTGAGGGCCGGCTGAGCTGCGCTCGAGTCACGTGTTGGCACACTGCCTAGTCATATGGGTGGCGCACAAGCGTGCTCGCCGTCGCAGGCCGCTCCGACGCAGCGCCCGTCCAGGACCGGGCCGCCGGCATCCGTGGCGGTGCATCGCTCTGGCCTCCCCTACCTTGTAGGTGCTTGACCCTGTCACCACGCGAAGGGGCTTGGCATTGGCAGGGTTAGGTTGGGAGCTGCTTGGCTTCCGCCCTCAGAGTGGGTGGGGGTGGGGGGCGGGGGCACCGTGCCCTGAGATGCCATGCGCTGTATGAGCTGTACCCCGCTGTTCAGGGCTCGCATATCCCTTAGCGAAACAAAACCGTAGAAACAAGGAGGTGCCTGCCATTCTATGGACGCGACTGCGCGATGAACTGGCGATTGGAAATGAATGGCACTCTGGTGCGTAGCCACTTTGCAGTGAGGGGGCAACGCGCGGACGAGGAGCCTTGCAAGGTGGTGCATGGCATCATGCGGCGTGTGCTCTTGCATGCGCCACTCCCCATCCGCCCCCCCCCCCATGTTGCGAGCTTGAACTCTTCTCCTGATCGCAGGGGTGCACGCCGGCCTCCCCCACGCCATCTCAGCGGTTGCCTCCTTCGCTCTTACCTCACCTCGCTCTCCATCTTTGACTTGTTTCACTCACACATGTCGCGTTGTCGGGCTGCTCACTGGGACGTCCCGCGAGCCCACGAGCACACGGACGCACTCAAGCCCACAGGGCAACGAGCACTGCCATAGACGCACTGACACAGACGGAGGGCGGACTAAGGCCATCATCTGTGGCATAGTAATTCACACGAGAGCAATCCAGCTAACTTGTTCGGCGCGGCACTTCGACCCTCAGCCCCCTTCTTATTGTTTTTCTCACGTCTCTCCCCAGCTTAGGATGCCGTCACCTCACGTGGAGAAAACGCCAATGGACGCGCGGGCGGATGCGAGTGATCCCGCGCCAGCGGCGACGATGGTCAGCGCAGGCGATGTGCCCAACGCTGAGGAGGACACAGCTGTCGCTTCGGACACGGGCATGCTAGATAACAACGATGACGAAGAGGCGTGCGACCCGTCCTTCTTCGAGGAGGAGGCGGAGTGTGCCGCTCTGCTCGCGCGCGCTGCAGAGCTGTTGCCGCCCACAAATAAGCAGCTTTTGCCCTCTGTCGGCCAGGACCCGAACGGAGTGGCTGCCATGTTGGAAGATCGCTTCGCGAAGATTGTCGACCGCTACCAGAACAGCCCACATCTCTTGTACCCGTACCTGGAGATGCTGATACAGCCTCTCGTGGACCTGCTTCTCCGCTATCTGCCCAACGCCGCGGAGGTGTGGGCACGCGAAGCGGGGTCGGGAGCGGGAGAGTCGCCTACGGCAGCTGCGGGTGCTGGGGAAGCCTTGACATCGTCCACCGTTGCCGGGGCGGCATCAGCACCACCGGCGTCTGCGGCGGCGACGCAGACGCTGGTGGTGGCGAGTGCGCTGGGTCAGGACTTGACCATGTTCGATGCGGACGCACCCAAGACCCCGCTGCACGTAGTGTGCAAGGCCCTCTACAGCGTCGTCAAGACCGCTGGAGAAAAGTGCTGTACGAGCCACTTCCCCAATAACGTGGGGCACTACGAAGACGTCTTTTACACGCTACAGCTGTGGGTGGCCGACGCGACGCGGCAGCGCGAGTGGGAGGTGCGCTACTGCCTGCTGCTGTGGCTCTCGAATCTCGTCCTCGTGCCCTTCTCTCTAGCCCTTGTCGACACGAACTCCGCCGAGGAAGGCGGCGGCTCGGCGGCGGTTCGACGGCTACCGCTCTCAGACGCCACCCTTGTCACAGCAAGCCGCTTCCTCGCCGACACGTCCAAGTGTCGCGAGGCGGCGGCCCTCCTCGTCGCCCGCCTGCTCACTCGGCCCGACAGTGCACGGCATCGAGGGCTCTTCTTCGACTTTGCAAACTTCATTCTGGAATCCACCTCGCCCACCGCGACCGTGGGTGCTGGCGGGGCGGCGACGGTGGTGCCGCCAGGGGCTCCGTGGGCCTTCCTCGCCGAGGGGACGCAGAACACCTTCAGCTCACTCTTGTCGCAGCCTTTCCTACTGCCTGGCGTGCTGCTCGCGATTGCGAAGACTATGAAGCTCGGACGACGGGAGGAGCTCGTCGGCTTCGCACCTCGCCTGCTGGCGTGTGTGGCGGCCGTCTTTGAGCAACACCTCAACGATAGCCTCCTCTGCAAGACAGCGACAAAGGTGGGCCAGCGGCTGGTGCTGTCCATGTTGAAACGCCGCCGAGCCGAGTGGCGCTACAGCCGGCACATTGCCTCCCTCAGCGCCAACCTCGGCGTTGCGGCTGCCGAGGGCGCGGCGCAGCTGAGCGCGCGGCAGGAGGAAGAGGCGGGCAGGGACGCCGTCGATGAAGACAAGATCGACGGGCTGGACGGAGACGAGGAAAGCCTTGAGACTGGGATTGGGCTTCTTCTCCAGGCCGTTGGGCACAAGGACACAGTAGTGCGCTGGAGCGCAGCCAAGGGCATCGGTCGCGTCTGCGAGCGACTACCTGCGGTGTTTGCCGAGGAGGTCATGGGGGAGGTACTAAAGGTATTCAGAAACGCGTACAGCGACGCCCATTGGCACGGCGGCCTCCTTACGATCGCCGAGCTGTGCCGCCGCGGCCTCGTGGGTACGGCGCTGCTGTCAAAGGTGGTGCCATTGGTTGCCGAGGGCCTGACGTACGACCTCAGCAGGGGCACCTACAGCGTAGGAGCGCACGTGCGGGATGCCGCGTGCTACACTTGCTGGTCCGTGGCGCGCGCCTACGACGCTGAAGACCTCGTCATCCACGTGCGCCAGCTGAGCGTCGCGCTTGTGGTTACGGCGCTTTTCGATCGTGAGGTGAACGTGCGCCGCGCAGCGGCTGCCGCTTTTCAGGAGTGCGTGGGTCGTCTCGGCAACTTTGAGCACGGTATCGAGCTGGTGACGGCGGTGGACTTCTTTTCGCTTGCCTCGCTGCGGCACGCGTACACGGTAGTGGCGCCGGTGATCGCGCAGTACGACACGTACCGAGATGGGATGCTGCGGGAGCTCGTTGGTGCAAAGCTGCTGCATTGGGACCGCAATGTGCGCCAGATGGCCGCCATCGCGCTCGGGCTCGTTGCCATCCGTGAGCCTGCCGCTACGATTCTCGAGGAGGTGCTGCCGGAGCTGCTGAGGCGAGTCGAGGACACGACAGTGGCGACGCGTCATGGCGCCATCCTCGCCATCGCGGAGCTCATCCGCAACCTCACGCCGTCTGCGTGGAGCGAGGGTCACATAGTGCAGTTTATTGGTATGCTGGCAACTCTTGAGGGGTCTCGTGGCTTTAGCGCGCGCGGTGGCACGCACATCCGACAAGCATGCTGCGTCATGCTGCAAGCCATTGCTGGCCAGTCCCTGCCCTTGCCGAACACGGTGGAGGTGAGACGAGTTGGTGGGCGGGTAGACAAGGTGCGGACCCTCGCCGTCGTCTTTGCATTTCTAAAGGACTCGTGGGACAACATTTTGGACTGGGTGCAGCACGCCGCTGCGGACACCTTCTGCGCGGTGGCGCAGACATACTTCGTGAAGTTTCTCCCATCCTTTCACGGCAAGGTGTTGATGGAGGTGTACGAAGGCTGCTTGCCGGCGCAGCGTGTCCTGAGTCGGCGCGGCTTTCTCGCCGCGGTAGGTGGGTTGCCTGCGACGCTGCTGAATGCGCCGTGGGCGCCAGGGGCAATGACAAGTGCCGACGGGCCCACCAGTGGCGCATCAGCCCCTCTCGCATTCGAAGCGTTTCTCCCCGTGCTGCAGCGCGCCTCGTTGTTGAGCGCCGAGGACCTGCAGAACCCGGAGCTGGCGGACGCTCATGTCCGCCGCAACGCGGTGCGCTCGCTCGCGCAGGTGCTCGTCCGCATCGACCCCGGCGCGCCATCTGTGACGCCGGCGTGGTACACCACGGTGATGGAGGGAACAGTGCTGCAAGCACTGCAGGACTACGCGACGGACAAGCGCGGCGACGTCGGCTCGTTTGTGCGGCTGGCCGTGCTTGAGGGACTTCCCTCTCTGCTGACGTACGGCCTCACAGCCGCTGCGGCAGTCCCGCTCTGCACGGCGGCCACCAAGATGCGTGTGCTGCAAGGCGTGGTGCGATGTGTCTTGGAGAAGCTCGACCGTGTACGGGCTGTGGCCGGAGGTGTGCTCGCGCGCGTGCTGCTGGACGATCCATGCGACAAGGCGTTGTGGGCCGAAGGGACGGACAAGGATGTGGGTCTGAGTAACTACGAGCTCAGTATCAAGGCAGAGGTGGCGCTGTTTCGGGCACACCTTCGGCGCTTGGTGACCCATGTTACCGGTGAAGACAGCGACGCTGGTGGCGAGCGCGGCGAACCCCTCGCCTGGAACAATACGCAGCAGGTCATCAGCTGCATTGGCCCGTTCGTGCTGATACACTGTCCTGTGAGCCTCGCCCACGCCGCGATGGAGGGCCTCGTCGTGGCTGCGGGTGACCTCTCCGAGCACGTGCGCAGGCCGGCTGCGGCGGCGCTGCTCAGCGCTTTCCATGGCGACCACGCGACGAGCGCTGAAGCCTCGGCTACCTTGCCGCAGCGCCTGTCTGCGTGTCTCATGGACGTCCTTGTGGCCCACGAGCATGAAGAGCGCATGCTGAAGCCGGCCAGCCGCGTCCTGGACCTTCTCATCAACGAGAGCGTCTTTGCTGTCGAGCAGCACCGCGCAGTGCTGGAGATGCTGCGAAAGGAACTGAAGCACTTTGCGCTGAACATCATCGTGCTGCTGGCGATGGTGCCACTCTTGACGAACGTGTGCCGAAGCCCTGACGTCGAGGTGCGGCGCGGTGCGTGGGCGCTTGCTCTGACGATGATTGCCAGCCGCTACCCCAAGGTACGGGCCAAAGTGGCCTCAGACCTCTACGCGTCGCTGCTAGTGTTGACCTCCGGCGCGCTCGCCCCAGCAGGCCTCCCGCTGGAGGGGTGCAGGCGCGCGATGGCCCACCTCATGCTGGTGCAGTGGGACGGCAGCGACGCTGCGCGCACGAGGGCTGCGCGCAATGAGCTGTACGACATGCTGGAGATTGACCCCCCTGCCGCTCGAGCAGCCAACGCCGGGGAGTCGGCGAACGAAGACGCGCAGCGAGGCTCCATGCAGCCGGCGCGGAGTCTGCGGGGTGCGGTAGCCGCCACGTACAAGTCGCTCGTGCAGGAGACCGGCTACTGAGTCGACTTGGCGAAGAGGGGGTCGAGCTCACGTGCTGCTGTGCACGACGTCTTGGAAGCCCGACTACAGTTGATGCCCATGATACCTGGCCGTTGCTTGTGCTACGCATTCTCGACTCTAGTGCGGAGTGTATGTGGGTTTGCGCACACTAAGTCCACCCCTTCCCCCTCCTCTATCAGGCCTCTCGCTCTCTGATGTGAACCGCACGGACATAGATGACTGTCATGCCGTTGCCTCCGTAAGAAGCAAGGAGCAGAGGTGCTCAGGCGTATTCGCTTCTGATGCTGCTCGTTGTGTCCATGGTGTACACAGGGTGTCACAGCGACATGGGAGGGCTTCTGCCGCCTCGTGCGGCATACAGTTGCACCGTCAGCTGCCTTCTCCTGCAGCTGCGTTCCTTTTGTGTGTGCGTGTGTGTATCGGCTGTCTTCCACCTACCCTCCGTCTCCCTCTAACTCTTCATGTCTCTCTCTCCCCCTCTGTCTGTGGTTTTGTCCGGTCTTCCAGCGCCACCTCTACCCCTGCATACCCGGTCACACGCACGTCTAAGTTCTCTGAGGTCATTCGGAGAGCGGTAATTGCTTGCGTTCTTGAAGGTGCGCATTCTCCGCACCGGACGGCCCAGTCCTCGTTGCCGCCGCGCGCACCGCCATGATTGCCCAAGAGCCCCGCAGCAGCCCTTCTCCTGTGCACATGCGCACGCGCGCGTATGTCGTTTGATATCCCCCACGATACGTTCTTTCGTCTTTCTCTCGTTCCTCTCGTCGCCGTCGGCGTTGTGCTCCGCGTGCCGCCTCCTTCTCTGGCGAGGTGCCTGCCAGTGCATCTCTCGGTTTTCCGCGGACGCCTTGCCAGTGCTGCGTCGTGACCGCTGACCTCGCTCCCCTC
Organism: Leishmania donovani; assembly: GCF_000227135.1. Lineage (NCBI taxonomy): Eukaryota > Euglenozoa > Kinetoplastea > Trypanosomatida > Trypanosomatidae > Leishmania > Leishmania donovani. The sequence continues at coordinate 781,007 of NC_018251.1, read as the reverse complement.
TATCGTTCACCACCTCTAGGCACGTCTCCCATGACGTCGACGAGTGTGGCGTTGATTGCGAGCGTCCTGCGGCAGCCTCGCGTAGGCGATGATCTGCAGTGGGTGCGCTACGATGCGCCGTTTCGCACGGCGCAGGACTACGCAGCGGCAGAGTATCTCTATAGACTGCGCTTGTGCTCGCTGCGGCTGAGGAGTTCGTTGCTGTCGCCGTCTCTGCCTCGCACAGGCCCGGTAAGCGAGGTGGCTCACCTGCTTCCCCACTATCCTGTCCAGATAACCGCCCAACTCGTCTACATGGATGAGCCGCTGAGCCCTGTCGTTGAATCGGCAGCCGTGTACGCGTCTGCCGCGGCCCTGCTGCCGCCCGCATCCCCTGTCGGCGGCGACACGGACACGCACGCAGAGATGGAGGTGGTCTACACGTTTACCGATGAGTGGCTTGTCTTTCCGCTAGAGCTGTGTGATGTACCGCTCGATGCAAGCTGCAAGCTGCACCTCTGGCACAGGGACACGCACGTCGCGGAGGCCGCCTTTCACGTCTACTCCGTGGCAGGAGAGTTGTGCGTTGGCCAGCGGCAGCTGGCGCTGAGCACGGGCGGTGACGCTCCGAGTGATGAGCAGTTGTGGAGCACCTCTACGCGTGCCGCGGAGCTCCTGGCTGACTTTCACCGCGGCATGATGCCACCCATCCCATGGCTGGATACGCTGTCCATACAGCAACTGGAGGCTGAACATGCACGGCATGGCAACGCCGTTGTCCGCAAAGGAAGCCCACAGTCGGCCAAAGACCCCTGCGGCGCACCAACAGCAATTTTGACGCTGTACCTTCCAGCGGCCACCACCGCCGTCTTTTTCGAGCCTGGCGTTGCGCGCGTGTCGGACGACATGAAAAGCCTGCTACAGCACAGCGACGCTGCAGACGACTCCTGTGACTTCACTCAGCGTCCTTTTCCTGATCAGTACACCTTCTTCAAGGAGCACAACCTCTGCGAGGCGAAGGCGGCCATCACGTCCAAGACACAGTACTTTCTGTCCGACAGCAGTGCCCCTCCCGGGCCGAAGGAGCGCCACCAGCTGGCGAGCCTTTTGCGGCGTCCGCCCATTCAACTGGACAACGTCGCCGGTGCCGTGGTGACGGGTGCCGGCGCCGGAGGGGTCGGCGGTGGGCGGCTGGAGGAGACGCGCTTACTGTGGAAGTACCGTCACTTCATATGTCGCGACGGCAAATACTTCCTGCCCTTCATGCGGTGCGTCGACTGGGCGAACACCCACTCCAGCGAGCGGCGCGCCGCCTGCGCCCTCATCTATCAGTGGGCGAGGCCGGCCTTCGAGGATGTGTTGGCGTGCCTCAGCTTCTACTTTGACCATGTGGCGCCGGTGCGCCAGTACGCCGTGCGCCTGTTGCGCAGGGAAGGCGATGGGCGACTGTGTCAACTCGCCTTCCAGCTTGTGCAGGCAGTGCGGTACGACTCGGCGGAGGCGGAGCTGGCAAACTTCTTGGTGGAGCGCGCCGTGGGGTGCTGGGAGCTGTGCAGCACCCTCTACACCCTGCTCTCGGTGGAGGTGGCTCTGGAGAAGCGTCGCACCTTGAGTGCTGCGGGAAAGGCGAGCGATGACAGGCATGGCGGCAGGGCCCTCTTCGAGCCACTGTTGCGTCGCTTGTCGGAGCGGTTGACACAGCAGTGCCCGCACTTCGCCACACGTCTCCGCCAGCAGCACGCAATGCACCGGGTGCTGCAGCTGCTCAGCCGCCAGCTGCAGCAGAGCTCACTAGATCGCCTGGGGAAGACGGCGCTGGGCAACAAGCTGATCGCAAAGCAGGCGTGCGGCCTGCGCGCCCTCTTCTCCTCTGTGCACCACGGCATGCCGTCCAGGAGAAACGTGAATGGGAGCTTCAGCAGCAGCCTGATGACGCACTCCTCGGCGGGTATGCGGGAGGAGCACTCGATGAGCTCTGCCCGCACCGGCGACGGCAGCGAGGAGGCCGACGCGAACGGAGGCGACGGGAGCAGTGCTGTCGAGGCAAGCGACGTGGACAGCGCCGCCGATGACGAAGTGCGGCGTTTGCGCTTTCCGCCCCTGTCACCACAGTCACAAGGAAGTGCGCCACGGTCTCCTCCGTCTCAGAGCGGAGCCAAGCAGCAGTACCGCAGCCGCCACGCCTCAGCCGTTGACGTGCTGGACCGCTACGGCGTCGCGACGCTCGCGACACACCCCGGCATCCCCATCACGGGGCTCCTTTCCGATTCGCTGTACATCTTCAAGAGCGCCAAGCTGCCGATGCGCCTGACTTTCACGGCCCTGCGGCCAGCGGGTCTCGCGTGGGGCGGTGGGCGAGGGGGCGAGCCGCTCTACGGTGCTTCGCCGTCTCCCTGCTTGCTGACACCGCTCGCGATGCAGCCCGCACCGTCCCAGCAGCGCAGCGGTGGACTGCAAGGGATGAACAGCAGTGGCGGCGGTGCCAGCGCAGCCGTTGCGGCGGAGGAACAGGCAGAAGGCTTTCTCGGAGCCGGGGAAGGCGACACAGTGCCGCTGGCCATGATGTACAAGTACAACGACGACATCCGGCAGGACCAGCTCATTGTCCAGCTTATCCGCCTTATGGACGACCTCCTACAGCGAGATGGACTGCAACTCTACTTGACACCGTATCGCGTGATTGCCACCGCCCCGAACGAGGGTCTTGTCGAAATTGTGCCGCAGGTGACGACGTTTTTCAGCGTGCAGCGCGACGTGCTGAAGTACCTGCGGGTGTACAACAGCACGGCGGAGCTGCTGCGGCAGGCGATGGACCGCTACACTCGCAGCTTCGCCGGCTACTGCGTCATCACCTTCGTCCTTGGCATCGGCGACCGCCACTTGGAGAACATCCTCATCACACAGGACGGCCGACTGCTGCACATCGACTTCGGCTACGTGCTCGGCAACGACCCGAAGCCCTTCCCGCCGCCCATGAAGATCAACCGTGAGATGGTGGAGGTGCTTGGTGGGCCGCAGAGCACCGGCTTCACTGAGTTCAAGCTGTACTGCTGCAGCGCCTACAACACGCTACGCAAGCACGCCCCGCTGCTGCTTCACATACTGCTGCTCGGCGCTCACACTGAGGGTATGCCACAAGTAACCGGGGAGGGTGGCGACCCTCGCGTGAACCTGCTGAAGGTACAGGAAAAGCTGCGGCTTGACCTGACCAACGCCCAGGCGACGCAGTACCTGCAGAACGTGATCGCCGACAGCGTTGGCTCTATATTTACGAACCTCTGGGACGTCCTGCACGCCGCTGCACAGGCTACCCGTGGTTAACTGCGGTGCCCTCGGCGCCCTATCGGTGTATCTGTCCCCCTGCTGTGTGATGAGCGAGCTTGCAGAGGCACGGCGACACTCCGAAAGAGAAAGAGGGAGACAAGGGAAGCAGCGGTAAGGAGGTCCATGCGCGGCCTTTGTCACACAACACCGCCGGCACACGTCAAGCCACAGGTGCTGCCGACAGGCGTAGTGCGACGAGGTTTTGGTGGGGGTGGGAAGGGCCTGCGCAAGTACGCCCGCCTCCCCCTGCCCCCAAATCTCGCAGATGTGCATACATGGGTATGTGACCTCTCGGCCGGTGATGGCACCAGCCCTGCTCTTCACTGACCCTCTTCTTGCTCCTCCTGCTCACCTCACCTCTGGCCTATTGCCCTGGCCGAGGCCGCGCATGCACACACATGCACGCACGTGTATATGTGCAGAGAGAGAGGTTCTCCCCTCCCCACTCTCCTTAATTCGTGTGACTCGTAATGAAGCGCAGCAGCAACGGTGACGCGGCAGAAGCTCACCACCCCGCCCTGGCGTTTCACCGCGAAGTGCTGATCATCCAGCAGTGGACCAAGATACGCCGCGATTTTCTGCAAGCACTGGAGGCTGTGGCCGCAAGCAGAGTTGTGCAGTGGCGAGAGCCCCGCAAGCTGTGGCGACACGCCCAGGAGGCGCTTGGCAAGTGGATCCTCTCCCAGGTAGCGCGCGTGCACCTACCGGCGCGGGATGAACCGCATAAAGACCCAAGCCGGGGCACACCCTCTGCGGCGCGCCTCCGCGAGGCCGAGATCCGCTTCTTCCCTTCCGCAGATCAGCTTCGGCATGCCATGACCAACGCGAGAGGTGCGCACGCGTCGTCCGCCGCGGCGACCAGTAGCAGCGTCATCAAAGGCAAGCAAGATCTGCGCACCTACGATGAGCAGTTGGTGCGGGACCTGTCCATCAAGTCCAACGGCACATACAACTCGGCTGCCGTAGCCGCGCTGGTGCAGCTGGTGAAGAATTTCTCCCTCGCCAAGCGCTGCGTCGCCGCTGCCGAAGCCATCGAGGCCGGCATGCAAGGCGTCACCCCGACCCAGGCACTGAAGCCCCGTATCCGCCGCCTCGAAGCCGATGACCCGCAGCGAACCCCTCAGCAGCAGCGCATCGCCGGCCCCATCGCGGAGGTGTCGGTCCAGTGGCCGCGTCACTGGCGTCGAGAGCAGTGCCGCGACTGTCCGCCGGTGTCGCTGCCGTGGGCGGCGATGGAGAAACTGCGAATGTGCTACGACTTCTTCTCCGAGGCATCCGAGCAGGCGCGCTACGACAAGGGTGTATTCTCTGCAGACGCGCGTCAGCTCCGCTTCCAGCTGCGCGCCGCCACCGTCATCCTCCGCTACGAAGGTGGTCTCGCGACGGGAAGCCTGCAGCTCTGCGCCGACACGCGACTGAAGCAGCATCTGCACGCGGCAGGCTACCATGTCATGGACCTCTGCGCATCGCCCATCAACGCATACATGAAAACGCCGCAGCCCGGCACGTTCAAAGGCGCCGCATCCGACAGCGATGGCGCCGTGGCCGAGGAGGTGCCAAATCACTTCTGCTCTGCCTTCTACGACACGGATCAGTACTTTGGCAGCATAGGCAGCGCCGTCGCTGTCGACCCGCAGCGCATTTACAGTGACGCGGTGATCAACCCTGATGGCAAACCGCTGCTTCTCACGCTGGACGTGCCGTACGACGAAGATCTATGCGAGCTGCTCTTTCAGAAGCTCGTGCGCGACATGCGCAGCGCAATGGCGAGTACCGGTGCGGCAGCAGCGGTGGTGGACTACGTTTTGGTGCTCCCGCTGTGGTGGGATATTCGCTTGAAGATCGAGAAGCGCTTTTTTGGCGGCACCGGTGGGGTGGCGAAGTCGTCGTCCTCCTCCCCTTCTGCCGGCCCCCTCGATGTCGCGCAGGTTGTGCAGAGACGGGCGGCGATGCTTCAAGAGGGGTACCGCGTGCCATATAGTTGGCCAGAGGCGCTCGCCGCGGCCGCAGGTGATGCGCGCACTGCCACGGCGGCGGCGGCGTCGGACGCGTGGGTGTGCTTTGACGGCGTCTTCATCGACAACGGCTACGGCTACTTCTGCACCACGACGAACAAGTGGCTCCACGGTGTGACAGCGACGGAGGTGATCGGGCTGGCGCAGCCTCGCGCGTCACCGCAGCTGAAGCGGGCGTTGGATTCGTTCTATGTTGTGCCCGCCTCCTCTCCGCCTTCCACTTGAGCGTGCAGCATCGCCAAAGAGCGGCACACACACACACACATACATATATATACATACATATATATATGTATATATTGCAAGGAAACCAAAACTGTGGGCGACGCCTCAAAGGGGGGAGGGGGCGACGTGTGCGAGTAGCATGGCCAGTCGTGCACTGATAGAAGTGAGCGGATACTGTGTCGCTCTCTCCCCCTTCCTTTCCTCTTTCCCCTTCGCTCATGGATCTCACCTCATGCTGCGACCGTCTCGCCACTTCTCCTGCACCGCCCGCCCCGCCTCTTCCTCTCGCCCTGCCCAGAAGTGCCGCAGGTTTTCACTTCCCCCTTTCTGTCACTCGCTGCACTCGTCCGCAGACGCGCACCCGGAGGGGTCTTCCTCTTTCTCACACGTCTTGTCGTCTTCGTCATGGGGTACGGTGGCCCACGGGTGGAGTTCTACACTGCCAACCAGTACAGCAACTTCGCCGCCGCCATCGATCGGGAAAATGCGGCGCGTGTGCGGAGTATCGTGCACAGACGCAAATTGCCTGGAGAGCAGGAGGCGCAACGCCAGCGCGAGGAGGCCTTCCGCGCGTACGAGCGGGCGCGAGCCGACGAGGTTGCGCGCGTGCACGCCGAAGAGGCCGAGGCGCTCGAGCGGCGCCGCGTCAAAGACGAGCGCGCGCAGCGGCGCCTAGCGACCAAGACGTGTCGTCGCTCTCTCACTGCTGCCGAGGTCGCCTCGCGTCGCTCGCGACACGCCTGCCTTTGCCGCCTCGCTGAGCCGCGCAAGTACCAGGAGGCAATGTATGGCAGCGGCATGATTGGCGGCGCCATGCCGCACCAGAGAGGACGCGACGGAAAGTTGCCTACGGTGGGACGCAACGGTGCCGTTTACTGCGCTGGCGTGGATCGCGACCGCATCGTTCCATCGCGGCCGGCACTCGAGGGCACGGTGCCTCCGTGGAGGGGCAGCTACAGCACTCACCACGGCCCCCATAAGCTGGACGCGCAGATGGCGAAGGAGGCTGCGGCGTACTACTGCGCGCACCCCGCGCCTCAGCGAAGCGCTAGTCAGCAGGACATGCGGCAGAAAACGCTTCAGAGCATTGCGGCAGAGCACTCGATGGAGGCTCAGCAGGATGGCGCTGACGTCGGCATGGCGGACGCATCAGGCGAGAAGGGAAGGAGCAGTGCAGCGGACGCGGAGCAGCGGCATCGCATGGGCTCCGACAACGTAGATGACGAGACGGGGTCCATCTTCAGCCACGGCTCCTCGAACGGGCCCATCGTCGCCACTGGCAACATGCACCTGAGCACCACCTCCACCAAGAACAGCGTTCAGCTGCACCTTAGCCGCTATGGGGGCGCCATGACAGCACCGCGGCCGCGGCGGCCTTCCAAGGCGGCGTCGGAGAACTTGACGCTGCCTGAACTAGCCGACCGCCTTGTGTGCATACAGATGTCCAAGTCCGTAGTGCGATAGCGCCACAGCAGAGTCGGATCTCTCTCTCTCTCTGTGCACCTTTTCTTCTTCATGTACAGTGTGCTCCTTTTCCTTCGTCCCTCACACTCTCTCGCTCAGCCACCGCCACCCCCCCCCCCATCACGGGGTCTGCGACGGCAGCTGCCACGCCTATGTGCCACGCTGCGTCCAACTCTCGAGCGCCTTCTCTGTCTCTCAACCTCCTCCCCCCTACCCCCATCTCCTCTCGCTCCAGTCGCACGGTAGGCGCGCGGAGGCGGAAGGCACCGGTGCGCGTGCATCTGTGCTGTACGTACTGTGTACTGGCCTCACCACCAGGCCATGCAACGTGCGGTGACGGATATACAACGCGGAGGGGCAGAGAGATGAAAGAAAAGCCGCGCGCGCACGTTTTCGTGCGGATCGCCGAACCGTAGCAGTGCATCCGCCTACTTCCTCCTCTCTCACACGTCCCCATCTCCCTTCCTTTTCCCTTTTCTCTAATCGCACGGTGCGGCTTCACAAGCTCATAGTTTCCCGTAGAGCAGCCGCTCCTCAAGCACAAGCCTCTCTTTCTCCCCTCGCTGCACGCCGCTCGCTCTTCTCGTCGTCTCTCCCCCCCCCACCCCTTACCCCAGCGGCTACAGCGGGTTTTGTCGTTCTGCTATCTCTAGAGCTCCCCCCCTCCCTGCCCCACTGCCTCCTGCAGTGGCCTCGCACTCCGCGCGCGCGTGTGGCCTCCACGCTGTCCTCAGACGCGCATATACAGGCCACCACTGAGCACTGGGTGTAGCCCCTCCCCACCCCACCCATCATCAGAGAAACAACACCTCTACGGCATCATGACGCAGCTGCACTCCGTCGCCAGCCTCGACTACGGCGATGGCCGCACCTGTGTGTGCCGCATTTGCGAGTGTGGCAAGCACCAGTGCCCCGGCTTGCGCGTCCCATTCGTTGGGGAGACGACATACCGCGATGAGTACGTTGGCAAGAAGATTGAGCGAGAGCGGCCGCGCAAAGCAAGGCAAACGGTGTTTCCGTCCAAGGCAGAGCCCGGCCACTTCAAAACGACGAAGCAGGAAGCGGCAGACTTGCTGAAGGGTAAGGACCTGCGCCCGGCGGAGTCCTACAAGCCCCGTGAGGCCGCAGCGGCACCACTGCCGTTTGAAGGCACTACAACGAACCGCGCCGACTTTCCAGGCTGGATGCCCGACTACAACCGTACCAAGCGCAGGGAGGACCCACTCCCGAAACTGCCGGGCACGTACGTGACGACGAAGGGGGCGATGGAGGAGCCGGTGCGTGACCTGGCCGAGCAGGGTAGGCTGCCGAAGCCGCCAAAGAGCTTCAAGGCGGACGACACCCTGCAGAATAGCCTCCCCTTCGACGGCATTACCAGCTACACAGCGGAGTACCAGCCGAAGGAAGTGCCGATGACGCGCAGCGCCGCCCGCGACGTTCAGCCCGTCGCCCTGCCTGAGAACCGTGACTTTCAGACCACAGTCTCCGAGGCGTATCAAGTGCCGCCGATGCACATGCGCCACGACTGCCCAGCCGCCTTCGTGCCGACGCGCCCTGCCTCGCGCGATGGTCACCTCAAGCTCTCCGTCTACAACATCCCCTCCGGCGATACCATGTACTAGTATGCACGAGGGCAACCACAAGCACAGGCATGCACGAGTGTGTCGCGGCACTGCTCCTACTGGATACGTGCCGGTGCGTGTGCGTGTGCATCTTTTTCTGCACTGTGTGCATGTGAGCGTGTACTGTCGCTGTTGTGATAGAACATGGGTGTGTCGGTGCATCTGCGCGTGTGCTGCCTGCACACCCTCTCTCCTTGTACTCCTCCTCTTTTACTGTGTGTGTGTGTATCTTCCTGTCCTTCACCTCCTTCCATGTCTACTGATGTATGCAGCCCTCCTCCCTCCCTCCTCCATGTTTTTTTTTTTTTTCTCTCGCTCTCTCGCTCTACGAGTGGGCTTGTGTCCTGTGCGTGAGAGTGTGCCTGTCGATGCAGGACTCACTGGTATCGTCCTCACCACGAGCACCACCACTATCACCTTGTCGCTGTCGTCGCTGTCGCACCGTGCACATCTCTTACGTTGCAGGCAACCAACAGCGGCGATAACGCACGTATTTCGTGTACCTTCAACGCCTCTCTCTCTCTGTGTTGTGTGTGTGTGTGTGTGTGTGTGTGTGTGTGTCCGTCTGTGCGACGGCGGATGCGCCCCATTTGTTGCTGTTCGCGTGTTTTCGCCTTACGATGTTGTTGAGATCGCTGTTCTCTCCTCCTCCTCTTCGATGCTGTGCGTCACGCTGCCCGTTGCATCGCTCCTTTCCTCGCTCTACCGCCGCGTGAGTTGAGTGTGTGTGGATGAGTGGGGAGGAGGGTCAGCGATGCGCATGCGATACACGAGGGAGAGCAAGTGCGTGTGTACAAGCATGTGAAGGACACAAGGAAACGAAAAGACGAGTAGGCCGTCAGCATCGGGCACCAGTGTCGAGGCTCAGCGGAGCGAGGGACGCAGCAGCCTACCGACAGCAAGGGCGTGCCCGCACCTCGCGAGGCCCTTTCTCGCCACGACACCCTCCTCTCTGCATCTCCGTGCTTGTAAAGGTGAGCGGAAGTGGCTCTCGGTGTGTCTCTTTGGGGAGGCCAGGAAAGAGACACATCATCGGATCCTTTCCTCCCCGCACGGCCAAAGAGTGCGTGCTCACCGGCACGCGCCAGAGACAGATGCCCACGCCGGCACGCAAGCATTCTTAGCACACCGCTTCGCTTTCTTCTTCCCGCATCTCTCCTCCCGCCCTCTTCGCACAGAAGCACGCATGTGCACGGCAGAAGCAGCAGCCGTACAAGGCATGCGTCAACAATGAGCGAGAGACCAGCGGCACACCAGCCGTCTGCCCCACTTCCCTACTTTGCCCATCTCCCTCTCTGACCTTAAAGCATCGAGCGGACGACCTGAGAGTCCCCCTCGCCCCACCTCCCCGCACGCGCACGCAATCCAAGGCCCTTGCGGAGACGATGCGCTCCAATGGCGCCGCGCACATCGGCAACAACGCCTTCCTCGCTGTCACGCGCGATGTCACAGACACCGCGTTCCTCTTCTCGAGCTCCTTCTCACCAGCAGAGCAGTTGGTACCGCTGCCGCTGAGTCGCAAAACACGCTTTCTTCCACACGCCTCCCTGGCATGCGATGAGGCGGAGCGCAGCCGGTATGCCGAGTCCGCAGCGAGGGCGGGGCAGCCCACAGAGGACGTTAGCGTCAAAGAAGCGGTGGTTTCCGCCGCCGCCGCGTCGACGCCGCTGTTCCGCCACTCCGCCCACGCCTCTCCTGACGGTCACAAAATCGCCTTCATCAGCAACGTGCGCCGTCACCACTACATCATTGACATCTCCGTTTTGCCAGCAGCGGTGTGTGAGCTGGAGATGCCCGAGGTGGTGCAGAGCGTGTGCTGGCACACTGTGGCGCATCACGCGCTGTGTGTGTTGTTCATCTCGGGCGACCTGACCATCTACGACACGGACCAGTCTTACTTGGGTGTCATTGTGCCCCTACACCGTCGTATCGCCCTTCGACCCGTCATTGAGCGCAGCCTCTCTGACGCCGAGGCGCATGTGCACCCTTCTCCCTCGATCCAGTCGACGGCGCCAGCGACCATTAACCCTGCCAAGGGCGCAACCGCGCCAGACAAGGAGGAGTCGCAGAGTACGCGTGTCAAGGCTCTGGCTGGAAAAGTCAGCACCACCCGTCTGCCGCCTGCACGCCCGGCGCATGCCACCACCGCAGAGGTGGCGGGATTTCGCTCCTTGGCCCTCCACGGCAGTGACGACGCGATCGTTACTGCAAGCAACATCGCCCACCCACCAAGTCACGCCTTTTCAGAGCGCATTGACCATGACGAGATGGTGCCAGTTTCCAGCGCTGATGAGGTCGGTGCGGAGGGCGCTGCCTCGCACCCGCCGATCCCCAAGCCCGCGATGCTGCCCACCTCTCAGCTGGACCTTGTAGACATGTACGCGCTGCCGCCGACGGAGAGCACCCCTGTTATCCTTCTCCTACTCAGCAGCAGCGGCGACGTGTACGCAGTGCACCTCGGCGACGACTGCCTTCCCGTGGTCGCGACGGCAGCCGCCACCGACGATGGCCGAGTCCGCACACGCGAGGAGGAGATACTGCGGAGGGCCGAGGTGGCCGCGACCCCGCTGAGTGTGGAGGTGTATCACCTCATCTCTGGCGACGACACCGGCGCGGCCGGGGACGAGGCGGTCGCCGTTGGCGGCTGCCTTGTTGACGAGGACGCCGGCACGCACGCGGTGTTCTTCCTCACCGCCAACGGGCTCGTCAAGGGGGCGTGGGTGAGTGAGCCGGACCTGCTGGCCCGCCACCGGGTTGCGCACGTGCGCGCTGTTGGCTCGCCGAACATATGCTTCACGCTGCACCTCAGCGGCTCCCTGGGCGCACGGGCCTCTTTAGCCCCGGGCGTTCCATCCATCACGCACAGTGTGAGCATGACCCTCTCTCAGAACGTGTGCGTGGTTCGCAGCGGCGTTGCAGGGGAGACGGCGTTTGTCATGGCGTTTCCGCGATGGGATCGGCGGCGGCAGGGGTGGGCATGTTGGCGCCCTGCCTGTGCCGACGCGCGAGAGCGGGAACGCGAAGCAGTAGCACTGCCGCTGCTTAGCACTGACGCTGCCCCACCGTCGCCCATCGCTCTGCGTCTGCCCTACGACACAAGGGACGCGAGCATTGCCGTGGGGTGCACCGAGCTCGTGCTGGTGCCGGAGGTGTCCACGATGGACGGCTTGTGCGAGCGGGGCAACATTCTGGCGATTAGTCTCGCTGCCGTGCTGCGGTCCGCCCTGTACGCGCGCTGCGGCAAACTAGGGTTACACCCCTCCGCCGGCGCTGAAGCGACATCACGCCTGCGTGATCCTCAGCCGGCTGTGCTCGACCTGCTCAATGCCGTGCCGGAGTGCCACCGCTGCTGGTTGCGCGGTGTTCCCGAGGCGGAGATGAGCGCCGCAACGCTCAACCTCGTTAGGCGCATCGAACAGCTCAGTGGCGACGTGAATCGACGCGAAATGGTGCAGGCGCAGCGGCGACGGCGGCTCGTGGAGCGGCTTGCCAGTCTCGAGGGCCGCGTTGCCGAGATGGACGGCATGCTGGCAGAGTGGCGGCAGATCATCCTCGATGGGATTGTGCACCGCCGTGGCGGTGACGCCTTCCGCACGGCCAACGCGCGCCTGAGGAAGGTGTTCACCATGTTGAATGAGCTGGAGCAGCAGCTGTAGTGCCCGCACGTGTATCTACGCGCTCGTCTAGTCCTGCGTCAGAATCCTTCGCCTACCGTCTTCCGCTGCCGCTCGTCCCATGCAGGATGCTTTGTGGAGAGGCGCCTGAGCGGCAGAGGACAATGGGGTGCAACGCGGACGACCTGCTGCGGCTTGCGTGGAGCCGGTGAGGAAGGCGAGTCGTGTTGCTGGAGGGAGGCTCGGCGCATCCGATGCTGCCCTGTCCCTCCCCTCTTCGTCTGTGGGTGTGCCAGTGTTTTTTTTTTTTTTCGGTCGGTGAGGTTGTTACTGTTGAAGTGCAGAAGTGAGGGAGTGCGCCATTCGTACTTGGTAAACCGAAGAGGTGCGCGTGTGCGCATGGCAAGTAGAGGCAATAAGCACACAGAAGGAGACTTTGTGCCGATGTGTGCGTGCGGTGCGGCACCATCGTGCATCCAATACGCACAGAGAGAGAGTTAGCGAGGCAGAGAAAGCAGCGCAGCGCAGACGTGGCGTTCACTTTCGCTGAGCTGTGCTGAATGTGCTGCTCGCAAGGCTCCGCTTCCAACCTCACACACCCTCCTCCATCAATCCACCCCGCATCCCATCTTACTGGGCCATCCTCCCCCTCCCCACCCCCGAACCCCTGTATAGGTCCACACGGGCGCCTCAATACGCATCCTCTTCTCTCTCTTTACATATATATATAGAGAGAGAGAGTTGCACCGGATCCAGAGTTGTCGTTCCATGTGCCACCGCCGCCACCACCAACACCTCCCTCCCCATCCTCTCCCCGTCTCCCTCATAGAAGATACGGCCGCATAGAGCTTTTGACCTTTATTTTTTTTTTCGCAACCGTCAACGGGAGAAGCAACGAGAGTCTGCATTGTGGGGAGGTCAGCTGCCTCTGCCGCCACCCTCGCCGTTGACCGTCGTTGAGGAGGCGCTTCATGTGACTTGCATCGCTGCGTAGGGTTCGACAGCCGTCCGCTCTGGCACTCAGCCCATCCCCTCACTCCCTCGTTATTGTGTGTGTGTTTTAGCTCTTTCGATGAGCGCCCGGAGCAGATCCTCTTCCCACTCAGCTGCAGAGGAGGGGGACACCACAGTGGTGATCCGGGCACCGCCACCATCACCGCCAGTGTGTGATGGCCGGGCTGCTGAAAAATGCCTGTCGCCTGCGCAGGCGACGACCACCAAGTACGCTTCGCTACCGTTCTCATGCCCGAACTCCCCCAAATCTGGCGCAGCAGAGGCGTCGCAACACCGCAGCCGGCACTGGTCTATCACGCAAGCGTCGGCGCACTCCACGCACAAATCGCGGCGGCCCGGCGCTGCCGCGGCCGTCGCCCATGAGACGTTAACCGAAGCCGTGTCGCCAGTCGGCGCAACAGCTGATGTGCAGATGGTGGCTGAGTTAAAGAGTGAGCTGTACCACGTGTCTCGCAGTCTAGTGCAAGCACGCCAGCAGGCGCGCACGAGCGAGGAGACGTGCGCCGAGCTGCGTCAACGCTGTCAAGGCCTAGAGACAGAGAAGCAGGGACTGCGGCTGGAGGTGCAGGAGGCACAGGAACGACTGCAGGCGCGCCAGGCGCAGACGGAGGAGCAGCGCCGCGAAGCGGCAGAGGCGAAGCTGACGGTGCTCTCCTTGACCGCCGAGCGTGACGAGCTGTCAGCCAAGGTGCAGGAAGCCTGGGATCGCGTTGCAGAGCTCAGTACTGCGCTGCGCCAGCAGGAGACCGAAGTGCAGAGGCTGCAGACGGGCATGACGGCTGCCCAGCACAGCAAGGAGCTCACCGCGCAGCAGCACTCCCACGTGGAACAGCAGCTGCGCATCCTGCAGGAGCAGCTTCGTGTGCATGAGACGGACGAGCACGCCAGCGCTGCAGCACGGCAACGGCTCTCAGCGGCTCTGCAAAGAGCGTTGGAACGCCTTGCCGAACTCCTCAGCAACGTGGCCTACGACTATCAACGAAGTCTTGCGTACGAGAGTCGGGAAAACGAGGAAGGCACCGCGAGCGAGATGTTTGCGCGTGTTGCTGCGAATGGCAAGGCAGCCCGCGACGAGGCCGCCAGCACGCAGAACCACGCCGGCAACGTCCCCCATGTCGTTCTCTTCCCTGCCAACTCTCACTCCACTAGCATATCCACTGAGCAGGCGCTCATGGAGACGCGGCCGCTGCGACGGCGCGGCTCATTCAATGAAAGTGCGCGTGTGCACGCTGAGAATGTACTGCACAGCGCAGAGGCTGCAGTGCTAGGGGACCTGTGGGGAGCAGAGCGACTGTCGCAGCCGCCACCAGCACCAGAGCGACGCCCTCCCTCGCCGTCCAGCTCACGCCAGGCACTTGTGCAGAGTCACTGCCCAAGCACCTCCCAGGATGCAGCCGGGAGGACAGAGGCGACGTCACAACTATCTGTCATCACAACTCTGGCAGACGAGGCGAGTCTGCGCACCGCCCTCACGCCCCTGCTGCTCGCGCTAAAGCACGTCGCCACGATGCTGAGCAACGTGCGGCACGAGCGGCAGCGGTGGGTAGCAGAGGCGATGCACTTTAGGCAGTGCTACGAGGAGTTGCAGCATCAGCTGGAGGCGGCGCAGCAGGTGTCAGCGTCACAGGAGAACCAGGCGGAGGTGTCGCGCGCACACATCGGAGCGCTGCAACGCCGCGTAGATCAGGCCGAGGCCGCCTTGCTGGAGTGCCGTAACGAAGACATGCGCCGCCGTGGAAGTCTGGCGCAGACGCTGAAGTGTGCCGAGGACTGGGCACTCATTCAACACTCGGTCGAGCTGCTTCAGGTTCGTCACAGCGAGCTCAGCAAGGACCTTCAGCTACTGCAGGAGCAGCGGCAGGCCGCCTCAGCCGTCGGCGTCGAGCGCATGGAGCAAGCTGCTTGCGCAGCGGCGGCGGAGGTGCAGTACCAGCAGCTCAATCAGCAGTACCGTGCCTTAAAGGAGTGGGTGGAGGCGACGTGGTCGACGGCGAGTCGCGGCTTCCCGCAAATGCAGTCAAGTGAGCGCTGTGCGGGTAGCGACACGCCCGCCGCGCCTCCGACATTGCAAGCTTTATCATCCCCATCTCCATTGCCACCGCCAGTGGGGCACGGAGCTGCCTCAGCTCCTCTTGGCGCCCCTCCCGCCGCCGCCAACGCAGACGCACCTGTAGCAGAACAGAGCCGTTCTTCCTCAACGTTGCTGCACTGCACCTCGATGGCCCCCGCAACAGTGTCCACCTCTCATCAGCGAGGCGAGGAGGAGGCGAGGGACCCTGATGTGTCGCGGACGCACAACGGTGGGGGCGTGCGTGGAGGTGACGCCAGCACTGCACCCCGCGAAACGGCGTCTGCATCATCTGCTGTGGCGAATGGAAAGACGAGCACACGCGTCCAGCCGTGTGTTGGGCAGACGTCGTCGCAATCGGCGTCGTCGTTCCCATCCTCCTTTCCCACCCCTGCCGAAGTGGAGAACCGCGTGCACGCTCACGCCTGCGCCCCCGCACCCCTCCCGCGCGCCGACGTGCCTGCGATCAACGGGGTCGCTGGCCCGCCGCGCTTCACAACACCACTGAACACGGCGTATCCAGACCCACTAAGCGGCCCCTCATCTAC
The DNA here is from genome assembly GCF_000227135.1 of Leishmania donovani. Taxonomy (NCBI): domain Eukaryota; phylum Euglenozoa; class Kinetoplastea; order Trypanosomatida; family Trypanosomatidae; genus Leishmania; species Leishmania donovani. The sequence continues at coordinate 765,134 of NC_018251.1, read as the reverse complement.
GGCGGCGCGGCCGCTCATGGGTGACAGCGCCTATGGCGCAGAGGGCATGCTGCTGGCGTCGCACCACCGTGGCCAGGGTCTCTCGTGGTCGAGTGCCGCCGCGGCGTATGCGGCCCCTTCACCGCCGCCATCCTCGGCAGCGCGCTATGCCAGCAGCGATGTCGTCACCCCACCGGACCTTCGCCGATCTTACGTGAGCGAAGACGCTGACCGCGGCGTCGCCAATGGCACGGTGGACTACTCCTCTATGTTCGCTACCGAGGTGCTACACGTGATCGAGGCGTTGGATCGACGGGTCTCTGGGGCACTCGACAGAACCCTACATGTGTAGAAGAATAAAGACGCGAGGAGGTGAGGGTGGGGTGTGTGTGTGTGGGGGGGGTGCGTATGTTCAGCCACACGCGCCCCTCGCGTCCGGCCACGTGTCCGCTGCCCTCCCCCTCGTCTCCTCTCCACTCTTCTTGGTTTCTTTCACAGCAATGCTCCACGTATGGGGCTCCCCCACTCCCCCGGGGGGGAGGCACCCAATGCCGCTAAGTGTGAGTGTGCCGTATCCTGCAACGCTTCTCTTCCAGTCGAGCTCGCTCATCTCCCTCCCCCCTCATCCCTTGCGCTGCTCCGGTCTTGCGGTCCGTGGAGTAGGCAACCGCACCTCAAGAAAAAGAAGATGGGAGACCGGCCGCTGGTCAGCACGACAGTGCTGTACTCTCACCAATTCGCACAACATGAATGGAAAGATGCGCATCATTGTTCGGCTGTAACTTTACCTCCTCCCCCTCCCTCTCCGTCCTCTAGGCATGCGCACAGTCGCACCGCTGCTTGCGAGCGAGAACGTGGCTTCAAGACTTGACGAGAGAGCGCGCGCGAGTGCAAACGCCGTCCGCACGCCATCGACGATGCGGTCCACCTCTGCGCTGTATCGCCACGCATGTGATGAGGAAGGCTGCGTCTCTCACAGTGAGCTGGTGAAGCTTTTTCACGGCATCGACGTGGCCCTCGGCACGGATGCCGATGCTACCACGAACGCCGACGACATGACGCCGGCGCCGCAACCGCCAGCGCTCGCCGACAAGATGCTTCTGGCCTATGCCCCCAACCTGTGCTTCCCCACTCACCTTACCCTGTCGCAGTCCTATCTCGGCGACACCGGGCTCGCGGCTTTCATGCGAATGCTACCGATGCTGCGGTGGGTGCGCGTCATCGAAGCGCGCGGCGTCGGCGCAGGACCCCGCACGATCGAGGCGCTGAGTGCTGCTCTGACGGCGTACTTGGTGGAGGGGTGCGAGGAAGCCGCCGCGCTGCCGACCGTGGCGACAATGGGCGACTCTGTGTCGGGAGCAGAGCAGCTGGCGGGTGGACGGCTGCCCGCCCTGGAGCTGGTAGACTTGCGCGACAACAACGGCATCTACGCCCTCTCCGGTCAGCGGCTTCTCACTGCCCTCCGCAAGCGGCGCTTGATGTTGCGTGCGTGGTGCGCCGCCCACGCTGGCGTGGGCGATGTTGTACCAGCGCTGGAGGTGCTCGTGGATCTTGACGCGCTCCCGCCATCCACGGCGAACGCGCTGCATGAGTGGAACGAGGAGGCCGCGAACATCAAGTATCAGCGCATGCTGGCCCGCGAGACGCATCGGTGGCAAGAACAAGTGCAAGTGTTCACAGTGCGTAGCGCCGTCAGCGAGGCAATGAAGCTCGGCGACAGCGATATGCCAGACACTGCCGTTGCTGGGGCAGCGGCCGGGCAGCCTGTTGGCGAACACGTCATCTTCCGCTTACCCTCCTCCGCCGACGGTGACTCGCAGACGGCACAGATGACGTGCGAAGTAAACGCGTGCATGAGCGACTTCCTGACCGCGTCGTGCTGCCTCAGCTCGGCAGAGAGGGCAGCACCACAGCCCGCCCATGTTGTGAGTGGCTATTCATCTCTCGCTTGCCCGCTACCCACCTTGGACGGCGTGCGTGCTGCACTGCAAGTGTGCATCGACTTCGGCGCCGACACGCTTGCCATCCTGCCACACACCAACGCTGCCCTCTGGTACGTGGCAAGTGTTTGGCAGCAGCAGCAGCAGAAGCAGCATACAACGACGCCGTCAAGCAGCACAGACACCGCCGAAGATGTACAGCTGAACTACTGGGAGGCGAAGGCGAACGTGGCGGCTCTTCTGCGCGGCCTTCAGGCCAACCCGGCTCTCGAGACGGAGCTGGAGACATCGACGCAGGCGGGTGGCATTGTGATTCAGCGCCACCTGTATCGACTGCGACAGTTGTACGTGCAGCTCGACCAGAACGACGCCCCGCACGAAAACGCGATCTGCACCGCACGAGTGGCAGAAGCGGGAGCAACACCGCTGGGCGAGATGGTGGCCCTCTACTACCGAATCGTCGCCGCCCTCGTCACTCGGCGCTTCTCCGAGACTCATCTCCCCTCGATGCGAGCGTGCGAGCAGCACATATCGGACGTCACCGAGCACGTGCTCAGCCACCTCGTGGTCGGCGAGGAGTCGTCAGAAGCGCTGGAGGCGCGCATCGAGCGCCTTCGCTGGCGCCTGCGCAGCTCCAGCGATGCGGGGAGCGTGCCCAGCGGACGGCCCGCTGGCGATTCTGGCTTCAGCCAGAGCATGCGTGCACTGCCTCCGGTAATGGCTCGGTGCCTGTATCATCTCCGACGCCACCAAGCCGAGGGGGAAGCGTGGGTGAAGACGTACGCAGGAACGGCTGTTGCAGCTCCACAGCCGTCGTCGTCGGCCGCGGCTGCCCCCATCCACGCCTTCCACGCTTGTCACTGCGCAGACGGGCTGCGACGCCATATGGACGAGTGCGCCGCGCCGACCTCCTCCAATGAAGGGCTGTCGTCTAACTTGCTTCCGCTGCCGTGCACCTCCTGCTGCTACCATGCTCTGCAAGCTGCGCAGACACTCCTGCAAAGCCCGGGGGAGGAGTCGTCGGGGGAGTCTGAGCTGTGTGCACGGTGGGCTATTCTGGAGCCGGTGCGGCGAGCCCTCCCGCGCGAGCTGCGCATGTTCTTCTTGGATATGGTTATTCGCCATCGCAGTCGCGTGCGCGGCGGATGTGCATACGTTCCGTCGCTGGACTCCGTGGCGGGTGCCGGTGCGCCGCTGCCGGTGAGTATGGTGGACTGGCTGGCATACACCGAGCACCAGGGCGAGAACTGGGCAAAGGTCCTTCGCGTGTTCGGCGAGTGGTATCGGCTGCGTGCCTTGGAGTCGTATGGGATTGCTGAGGCGCGTACACTGCTGCGCCAACCGCCCACCTAGCGCCACCACGCATTCCCACACATATGGAGGAGAAGGGGCATTCTGTGTGCGTGCGGAAGAGCGCACCCACGCGCGTTCCCGCCCGCCCTCTTTTCTCCATGAGTAATGTACAGTAGACCCCTCCATGCGGTGCTTGCGACGCCTTCCTCGCTTTCCATCGTTGGATTCTTTGGCGTGCTATCGCCGCCTTTTGTGTGTGTGCGCGGATGCGGTGCTGCACTGGACGCGCGTCGTCCTGCGGGCCAAGTCATTGTTCACGGAACGAAATACAAAAAGGCATAAACGAGCCAAGAGAGGGAAAAAGAACGACACTGGCAGACCGGCACCGCATACTCTCGCGCGCAAGTGTGTGCGCGCACGGGATCTGTCGGTGACACCTTCGTCGGGGAGTCCGCCTCCACGCCACAGGGCAACCCCAGAGAGGGTGGGGGTATGGTGGTGGCGCGAGTTGCAGACCGGCGCACATCTTCGCCTTTTCTTTCTCCTCACTGCTGCTGCAAGCCGAAGACGCAGGCGAGATGAATCCTCAAGCAGCATCGGCCCGCTTCCTTCCATCACCGACTCCTTTCGCGTTCCTTCGCCGTCCCTCACCCCCCCCCTCCTCCTCCTCTCTCGCCCTCCGTCAACGAAAGCATCGCAGGAACGGCGAACAGCTAAGCGCAAACCTACCCTCATCAACTCACAGACGGACGATGACGCGCACACCGCCGTGATTCAGAAGCAAGCTTGTATGCATATACGTGTGTGTGTGTCCCAGAATTGGTACCTGTCGAGGAGAGTCTCTCTCACTCTCCACCCCTCCCCCGCCTCCCCCCCCCACTCGCTCGCTGTCGCCGCGAAGTTGGTGAAATGATGTGGTGGTCGCGAGGGTCTGAGGGCGACAAGGCAAGCTCTGTGCCTGCGAACGCACAGACTACGCAGGATGTGCTTGCATCCATCTTTACGCCGGCCAATCGCGCACTTGCGCCACCGAGCGCCTCTGTCGACGGCAGTGACGTGAGGAGCGCTGCGTCGTCGTCGAGCTGTGTGCACACGGCATCCGCCAAGGCACGCTCATCAGCAGCACCACCCGAAGGGACAGCACCGGCGATCTTGGGAAGCCGTCACGAAGGCGTGGATGCGAGCGAAAGCCCAACTAAGTGGTGGACAAGCCTCGGCAAGTGGCGGTCGTCCACGCCGCTACCGCGCAGCGTCGATGCATCCGCACCAAAGTCGGCACTCTCCTCTACTACGATAAGCACAAGCCCTATGCGCGCCTCCGAGATCGCAGACAAGGCAGCGGTCGGTGCTGCTACAGCCATGGATGCTGTATCGTGGCAGACACTCCCCGACTGCCCACTGGCCGGCTACGAGCTCACATGTCAGGGTTTGGTCGACAGGCTGACTAAGCCACCGCGCACACTCACCGCGACGGAGCTACGGAGTTTGATCAAGGAGCTTACAGCTGTGGAGCAGCAGGCCAAGTACAACGTGGACCGGCAGTTCAGTAGTCACATTGGCAGTCGCGGCCTGCATGGGTTGGAGCTGCTCATCAACACAGGCCTTTGGTTCACGTCCATCTATCTGATGACGTGGAAGACGGCGCGGCTCTACCACAACGCTCTGCCGCAGAATTCGGTGTTGTTCACTCGACTGCTCGCATTGATGCGGCTCCGCATGCCGGTGGAGCAGCGGGAGCTCGTGGCGCAACGGCACCGACGGCTGATGCGAGCCACCAACGCGCGAGTCAGTCTGTCCTTCCTGAGCGGTGTCGCTCTCTTCGCGTTGGCGTGGGTGTCGCAGCCGCCAGCCAACGTCATGGAAGAGGCATCTGACGTGCAGATAGCCAAGGAGTTGATCGGCTACCAGCGCCACCTCGAGGCATCGTTGAAATGGTGCTGGTACGTGTACTACCACCACCCTGCCTACTCATCAGCGAGTGGGGGCAACGATAAGAGGAGCAGTAGGTAAGGCAAGCCACCCTTCGTGTCTCTGTCTCTCTGTGTGGCGAGCGGCATTCGGCGAGAGGTATGGAATCAAAGAAGAGGGTAGAGGCCTGATAGCGGCGAGGGTTCATGGCCGTCGATCGGTGACTGCGACATCATCACAGACGTGCACGCGTGCACGACGAGTGCGGTAGACAGAAACAGCAAGCGCGAGAAGATCAGATTGCCATGTGGCGGGGTGCACCAGACACATACTCGCCGAGCGAGAGAGGGATTACAGCGGGGAAGAGCAAGTGAGGTGGGAGGAACACCGGTGAAGATGATCGGCGGTGCTCACTCCGTTATCGTGACCCCTCTCTTCTCCCCCACACGTGCACATGCGTTTTTCTGTGTCGTTCGCAAGTGAAAAACAACGGGAGTCGAGCATCCCCACAGCAACATCACCGGCGACGTGTCGTCAAGGCACCGTACCACACGAGCACACTTCTAACAGAAAAGGTGGAACGCTCACATACACGTGCAGAGAGTCTCGCATCTGCGCACCTTCAGCACGACGTGGGTGCGCGCGTGTGCACCTCCACCACCGCTTTTTTTTTTCTCTCTGTTGCACTTAGTCTCACGCAACCCTCGATGACAGGG
>NC_018251.1:753070-758795 GCF_000227135.1 Leishmania donovani | reverse complement strand
AGAGTTTGAGGCAGGGGCCGTGCTCCGATGGCTGAGTCGGCGCATCGCTGTAGCGCGTGTGCCTACGGCTGCTTCGCACCACGCGATGAGTGGCGTGTGGGCACAGCGGCCTTTGACCTCACGTTGTGTGCGGCAGCGAAAAGAAAACGGGCACGTGCCGAAGAAGAGAAATCGGTTTCACACCAACGGTCTTTGCTACCGCTACCGTCTCACAGGCAGCAGTCCGCGGGCCCGCTCCCGCATGTCTGGGCATCCATCCGAAGAGGGCGCGCGTACGCTGTCGTTCATTCCCTTCATCCTTTCCGTGCACCGCCGTCGTTTTCGGCCTCTATAGCTCTCTACTCGCCCCACCCCACCTCCGACACACACGCGCATCATCCGCCTTCTCCCTCCCTTTTCGCTGAGCCCTTTTGATGGGAAGAGTGAGCCCGTGCGGCGGCCGACCACATCGCGGAGCAGAAAGTTGCAGCCGGCCGGCCCCCTCACACACATACACACGCCCACCACTCTTCATAAACACACACGTTCTAGATACACGTCGCTACACACACACACACACACACGCACGGCGTAGCCCGCGGGACGGTTTGTCAGCCCTCCCGCGTCCGAGCACGCGGCACATCAAGACGCTCATGAATCGCTCAGCATCGCCCCCGCCGGCATCGCCTTCGCCGGCGTCGCCGTCACCTTCGACGATGCACATCATCACTGTCGCGCTGTGCGCGAGCTCCAAGAAGCATCAGCAGTCCTTCGACGCGCTACGAGAGGCAGGGAAGCTGCACAATGAGCACCTTCTCCAGATGCGGCAGCACTCGGCGGCGAGGCAAGCTGGTTGCGGCGACGTTAGCGGCGAGGCAGGTGAAGCAAGCACAGCGGCGCAGCAGGAGGGCTGCGCCAGTGGCAACCGTGGCATGAACTCGCATTCCAGGAGCCGTAGGACAAGTCGCGCGACTTCCGAAGTCCTGGCGCACCCTGCGCGGAGTCGCAGCACGACCGAGGGCTCGCTGTCTTGCTCCGCCTTGAACAACTGCCTCTTCCGCTTTCTCAGCTTGAACTACGATGCCCAGCGGCATCGCATGGTCCTGTGTATCGACGGCGACATGAAAGAAACGCACCAGTCCTCCGCTGCCGCCTTCGCGCAGGAAGGCAGTAAGGCTAGTGCAGAGCAGAGCCCCCGCGTAGACGCGCACGCGGGGACGGACGAAACGGTCAGAGACGAGGACGAGCCGTCTCAAAGTGCGCTCATGGACGAGGTGGATGTGGTGCTGCACAAGGTGGCCACGTTTGGCACCCCGGTTGCCATTCGTGCGCTTCATCAGTGGTACAAGGGTGCGCAGAAGCGGCGAAGTCGCCGGCGCAGGGCGCCCCTCATCGTGGTCGACCCCCTCGAAAAGGTTCAGCTGCTCATGACGCGTAGTATGCTGTGCAAGCTATTGAACAACGTGGGCGATGACGGGCAGCCCATCGCGCTGACACCGCGCACATTCATGTGGGACTGCCCGCCCGACGCAGCCTGTCGCCACGCCAGGCGCACGAACGGGTCCAGCGCAGCCACTCCGCTCGGCATCCACTCTTTCACGTCGATAGAGGAGCAGAAGGAGGCGCGCGCGAACGGGACGGCGGCGGAACACTGGTGGATCGCGAAGCCGGACGAGAGTACTGGTCCCGCCTTCACTCACCACCTGGTGATGTGGCTCACGCGCGACGCCGATGTCTCGGTGCCGGCAGCGGTGAAGGCTGCCCTCCCGACAGAGGCCTGTCGCTTCATTCTGCAGGAGCTGTACGTGTACGCGCTCCCAGTGGTGCTGAAGGTGTACTGTGTCGGCTCGCACATCAGCGTGAAGGCGAATCCCACCGTGAGCCTGCTGAACTACCTCTGGGAGCACACACGCGGCTCGACTGTGGCAGATGTACCAGTGGCAATGGACTCGCAGGACAAGGCATTCTTCTCGACCGTGGCCAGCGCCTCCACCTCCAGGTCGCAGCCTACGTTGTCTGCCATGGCCAGTAGCACCGACGACGGTGCGCCGCCCGCCACATCGCCAACGATGAACGCGACCAACGCGGCCGATGCCCCTCCGTCGCCTACGGAGCTGCCGCAGGGGACGTCGAGCGAAAGTGCCAGCGCTGAACAGTCGCTTATTGCATGGGAGTCGATGGTTGTGCCGGCGGACAACTGGAACGCGTTCTTGGCCCCGGGCACTCCCGCCTACACCGCCATCAGCAAACTGGCGCAGGACCTCTCTGGGGACGCCGGCATTGGTCTCTCCCTGTACGGTTTCGATATAGTGCTCGTGCCGCAATATCTAGCACACACGTACCAGCGCAAGGGCGCGCGCGGCATCGGGCGCACTGAAGGCGCAACCGTGCGGTACGAGGGGGCAGCGCCGTCGCTGTCGAAGGTGGCCCACCGCAGTGCCGACACCGCAGAGCCGGTGCAGCGGCTCCCTGCGAGCCATAGCATGCGCAAGCTACCGGGTGCCGGTGCCTCAGCACCGCCAAGTCCGGTGTCGCGGCTGTTTCGCGCCAGCGACATGTTCGACCCCGCCTCCGGCGCGCCGACGTCGCTCTTGTTGGACAGCATCCCAGTAGTCATCGATGTGAACTACTTCCCTGGTTACAAGGGAGTCGCCGAAGTGAACCAGCACATGCTGGAGCTGATCGCGCTCAAGTGCATGCACTTGCAAGATGGCTCATCTAGCCGGACGTGGCACGCCGACACGGCGACTGGGGCAGGTGCGAAGAAGCGGCGGTGCTCGATGATGTAGCACAGGTGCCGCCATGCTGCGAGCGAAAACGAAATCGGAGCGCTGGCCGCGGGGCGTCTCCGGGTCGACTCAGGTAAATGAGCTGTCAGGGGTCGTGGCGTCGTTGGCGATGGTGACGTGCCGTGTTCCGCACGGCGGTCTGTGAGCGGGTGCATGTGTTTTCCTCTCCGTTTTTTGCTTCTCTATGTGCTCGTTCGCTACGGCGCGCCTTGCGTTTGGCACTGTGCCTCCCGCCAGCCACCCTTGGCGCACGCACACAGGCTCGGCATCCTCCTTTACCTCCCTCCCCCCCCCCGCGATCCCTCCTCCCTCTCTTGATCTGCAACAGTGCGCTCAGCTACGAAGAAGACACACCCACTCCCTGGCCCTTCCCCTACCCTGACGTGGGGGGGGGGAATCAGGGAGGGTGCCTTACTTGGCTGCTCGGCATGTGCGTTGCTCTCTGCTCTGGGGCACGTACACCTGCAAAGGATGTATTTAAGCTACAGCGATGCGGGAAGAGGGTTTGCAATTCCATCCGCACCCTCGCCCCCAGCCTCGTCGTGGCAGCGACAGCACTCGAGCCTCACATGCACACCCCGTCGCCCCCCATCCTTTTCACACCTTTTCTCTGATCCCCATCCCCTACTGCTCTGCACAAAGCCACCCGACGGCAGACGCAAGCACCAGAAGACGAGTGCGAGACTGCCGAGGTTGCTAACAAGTCCACGCTTCGCCGCCCGGTGAACAAGTCTCTCTCTCTCTCCCCGTGTGTCCCTGTGTCTGAGCCGAGTGCTCCTTCAACACGCACGTACGCCCCAGCCACCAACACAGCGCACGCACGCACTCACACGCGTGCGTTGCCCTCATAGAGCAACGCCACCATCACCTCCCTCATAGACACTCTGTGCGCTGTGGCGTAAAGCGTGCTTGTGACGAGGAACACGAAACATCGGCCGTCACGCAGAACACGAGCCACACTCATAGAAACCTGCTCCAGCAGTTGATTCTTCCTTCTTGTTGTGGCCCTTCGCCTTCGCACCGCAGCGATAGCCGTCACTACGTGTGCTCACGCAAGCAACGGCCAGGATGGCGGAGAGCGCTGTTCTGACGCCGCTGAGTGCGCGCCACACCGTGTCGCCGCGAGACCGCAGTGCGCTCGCCACCGGCATTTCGACCCTCTCGTCCCCGACGGAGGAGACGATAGAAGTGGACGGCGCCACCACAACGCCGTCGCCGCCACCGCCGGAAACGCGAGTGAATGTCACGGAGAAGCTCAGTGACGGCGGAGCTGAGAGGTGGCCCGGTGACCCAGAGCCGCCCTCCCAGGGCTGTGTCGCGTCGTCGTCTGCCACGAATGCGCACCTGCCTATCTCATCCCCAGCACTCGTGCGAGAGGAGGGACATGCGCACATCACCGCCGCTGACTACGCCGATCGGCAGCGACTGCTGTACCACATCACCTACCTGAGCACCCAGCTGCAACGCGCGCAGCTGCAGGTGGAAGATCTCACGCGAACCGTTTGTGTGCTACGTGGTGCGGTGGGCGACTCTGCCGCGGCGACAGCTGTCAAGGCCGCCGTGAAGGAGGACGCCACGTCGGCAGCAGTGCTGGCCGCAAAGGAAGAAAGGGATGTGCACGCTGCCCTGCAGGCGTCCCTGGCGCTCTTTGACCCTGTGATTGCGCAGGCCCAGATCTACCGCCTCGACGATGCGCTGGCACAGGTCGGGCTGCTGCGAGAGGCGGAGCTGGCCCAGCTGCGCAAAGCCAATGCGGCGCTGCAGGATCACCGTACGCTCGTCAGTCGCCTCTCCGAGGAGTTGGCGCAGCTGCGCAGCAAAACGGCAACGTTGGAGCAGGAGAAGCAGCGCACCGAGACGCAGCTAACCGCAGCTGTTCTCGAAGTCGAGCAGCTCCGCTACGAGGAGCGGCGACTCAACAACCGCGTGGCCGGCCTAGAAGAGCTTGCACAGGACGGCACTTGGATGAGCAACGTGCGCGTCGTCAGCGCAGCCGCGGCGTCAACGCAGGCGTGCGTCTCTCGGTCGTCCCCGCTGGTGCGGCTCGAGCGCGAGGAGCAGTTGGCGCGGCAGGCGCTGCTGCTTGACGTCTTCTGGGACCCCGTGCTCATCGCCTTCGACGCAGGCCTGACGTGGCTCTCCGATAGCGCCGCGCTGCAAGCCAAAGGCTCGGCTGCGCAAGAGCAGCCGATGGCTCCAGGCGGGGCCAAGGCTTTCGTGGGCGAGCGCGACCTTATCTCACTGGCACAGGCCGGCATCCTCGTCGAGACGCCGGCGCTTCCGACGGATGCGGACCTGCTTCTCTTGCAGCGCCAGCAGGAGGAAGTAACGCAGCTGCGCTCTCGTGTGCAGCTGCTGCAGGAGCGCAATCGCGTCGGCCAGCTTGAAACCGAGCGCCTCCAGTTTCTATACGAGGGCGAGGTGCGGCGAAGTGAACGCATGGCGAAAGACCACGCCGCGCAGCTGCAGCAGGCCTACGACGAGGTGGTGCGCGACCGGCAGTACATCATGAACAAGCTCAAGCAAGAGGTCGAGGATCAAATTCGGCTCGCCTATGAAGACGGCAGAGCGTACGAAAAAAGCAGAGCCAGAAGCCGGCGCTCACAGAAGACATTTCGCGCCGGCAACGCTGTCTTGTGACACGCGCCCCGCATAGAAAATGACAAAACCCGAACGCATACCGCTGCTCTGCTGCTGCCGTTTTTTTTTTCGCTTTTTCTCACGTCCCTTGTTTCCTGTTGCGCCCCCGGTTGGTTACGTGAGCTGTTGGTATTATCTCGCCAAACGATGCGATGAAGTTGTTGTTATCAGCCCCCTTTTGCGTGGGACCGACAGGGAAAAAAAAGGAACGTGCCACGCCGGGCTCGTCGTTGACCGCCCGCGCGCGCCAAATTTATCATGCAACAAGACCCTGCGCCCCGCCACGCCCCCCCCCCTCCCCCAAATGCGGAGGCGCC
>NC_018251.1:741710-753043 GCF_000227135.1 Leishmania donovani | reverse complement strand
AGATGCCGGGCCCCCCCGCGTGGGCCACCGCCGCGCGGCAACCCCCCCCCCTCAGCGGCCCGGGCACCGTTCAACCACCGAAGCCCACGCCACCCCCCCCCGTTTCCCCCCGCTTTCCATGCACGCCCGACGCCGCATAGCCTACACTCTAGGCGCTGAAAGGGGAAAAAATGGTACTCCCAATCATTGCTGGCATTCTTGCTGGGTGCGGCATCTACTATGCTTCCCGCGTCGGCCCACGAATCGCGCAGCGGGTGTCGGCCTCTGGTGCGCAAAATGCCTCCTCGCGTTTTCTGAAAAGCGCCAAGCCGTATCACAAGTTCGAGTACGGATTCCAGTCCCCCATGACAGAGTACGAAGCCTACATGCTTCTCGGATTCAAGGAAAACGAGGCAGGCGCCATTTTTTGCCGCCCGGCACCCGAGGAGGTGAAGAAGCGATACCGAAACATGATGAAGGACTTTCATAGTGATGTCAGTGGAACGCCCTACATCGCGACAAAGCTGAACGAGGCGAAAGACATTCTCATCAAATGAAATTGCGCCTTGGGATGAGCTTGAGCGCTCCCCAAGCTGGGCCAGCTCAGGAGGCACGAACTTCTTATTGCTTTGTTTTTTTACCGGTGGCCGCGGCGCTACTCTGTGCGTATTCGCTCGATCCGGCCCCTTTTCCTTCACGCTGTGACCTTTTTGCTTGTGCTTGCTTCTTTGAACCAGTGCTTATCTCTTCCCACGCTTGAACGTATTATGCCTATAAAATCGTATGGTTAAAGAAAGGGCAGAAATGACGCTAGAGGACGGTGGTCAAGTGTGGTCCGGACTCTTCCCTTCTCTGCAAAAGCTCTCTATGGCACGGGTAATCCGCATGATTTGACTGCTTCCCGCATCTTATTGTTGGCGCTCTTTGCCTCTTGTTCTCTTACTCACGTCACGATCTTCCCTCTTTACGGTTTGCTCGTTTTGCTGCATGAAGGTTTACACATCGCTACAGTGCATTTACGTGAGGCGCCACTTCTACCCTCACACTTTCTGCGCAACCACATGGAATCCGGTTACACCATTATCGCGGATGCGGCAAAAGAGCTTGACCAAATTCTGGATGCTGCTGCCGACCTATACTTGCAGAGCATTCAAGCACTCGGTGCGCCACCAATCAGGGCGGCATTCGGCTTCTCTCAGCAACCGCTAGAGTCGAACAGAGTCGCCTGTTTGGCTGAGATTCCCTGCGTAGCAGCAAGCACGACAAAGTTTACTGACTTTCCTGTTCTCGTGGACAGACGCGTTGTTGCTGCCATGAAAGCCTTTTTTGTGAGCTCCTTTGAAAGAGCAAAAGACCCGCTATCAAGCGTTGCCGACGGTTTCAGTCGATCACCGGACAGCCTCGACAACAGTCCGCATGTGACACGCGCGATGCTTAGCGACTTGCCGCCCACAGTCGTCGCTTTAGCATGGGCGTGTATCCCTCAACACGACATTTTCGTATCGCTTCGTCGACGGTGGCTGCGCGAAACGTGCTTCACCACAGAGAGCAAAGCAGAGAGCGGCCAAAAGTTGCATCATGCGATGAAAGAGTTTGTTCTCTTGGATCTTTTTTTGAGCCTTTGCCCAAAGCTGAAGTCGTTGTGGGAGTATCGACAATGGCTCTGCTCCAACATGTGTGGCTGCGGACTTCTCATCGACGGCCCTAAAGAAGGCGAGGAAACTGCCTTGCCTATTCTTAAGTTTGAAGCACAAGACGACCAGCTGTTTTTTATGGCTGCACACACACATCCCATGAACTACAACGCTTGGCATTACCGCCGGCTTAGATTTCGATCCCTGCATGCAAATCCGTCAAAGGTCTGCGCGAGATGGGATTGTGCACGTGTCGCCATTCAAATGGATAGCGAGCAAGTCATTGAGTTTATCAGAGAGCACAATGGTGATAGCTCGGCTACGTCGTACCTGCTATTTCTTCTTCAAGAACAAGACGCTCTCGACGGGAAGGGTGATTCATCTATCTCCGAAGCAGGGTCAGTAATGGAAGATCCCCACCAAGCTGCCGGTGAACTACACAGGAGTGGGACTAAGGAACACTTCAACGTAGGCAAAGAGGGCGAGAACGGAACGCGCATCGGCGAGGGCTGCCCAAGAACCGCACTCGCGCCGGCATTGTGGAGAAACCTTATGGTGTTTACCCAAACTGAAATCCGACGACACAGCGAAAAGGGGCATGAGTGCATGTGGCACCTTCGCCTAGGCTTGATTCAATGGGCATGTACGCGATCACCGCAGAACACGGTGCTTTCGCTATGGAGCGCTGAAGATGAGCTGAGATGGGCCTCCACGTATGTTGGACTCCATCTCGTAGACGGCATTGATGCGCTTCTATCTCCGGTGTCGGCTCTCCCTTACTCGTGGTCAGAATCCTCTGGTTCGTCTGCGTGGACTTCTTTCAACGCTTCTCGCTACGGATGTCAGCTCGCTTCGCTTCTCAGGAATACATCTTCGTGTAAGTGACTTTGAATTGCACAGAACGATTCCGTTCTCACTGCTGCCATTTGTCGCTCTGTCGAAACAAAGTCTCCTAAGCATTACTGCTGCTCCATCCGCTGAGCGCTGGACGAAAAAAAAAGGTATTATTAGGTCTTTACGAAGCCTCCGTCGGCCTTGGCCTTCCTACCATGCTGAATGCTACGAAGCATTTGTTTTGAGACTGTCCTCTCCCCACGCATACACGCCAGCTAGCAGGCCAATGCTCCGATGCCTCTCTATTATCTTTCTCTCCTTTTTTTTTTGCTGTATTGACGCTGCTATTTATCCTCAGCAGCGGGCACGGCTTTTGTTGTTGTTTGCACGGTTTTTGCTATTCGCGTCGTCTCTTCTTTGTGGTTAGCTTTGAAGGTGCGCTTTACGACCTCTTCTCAGAATTCCCTCTTTTTTCTCTCTTGGCGTCCGTGGTACTTCGTCGAGCCCTTCTAGCTGGTGCACGATCATTCATTTCCGCTTGCTTCTCCAAGCATCTTCAGTCGTAAGCATGTGTGACGAAGCGTTTATTCTTCAGGCAGACGGACGGGCGCACACCTCTGATGTTCGCTTTGTCAGCTCCTCACCTCATGATCCGTCGGCTGTCTTCACAGCGTCGCGCGACAACACAGCGAAGTTGTCCACTGTTCCGACGTCAGGGGACACTGTAGAGGACGGTCTGACCTTTGTTGGTCATACCGCGTTTGTCAACTACGTTCTATTTCATCCTGGTGTAGAGCTTCTGGATCACGAGTCGTGCGTTGTCACCGGATCAAATGATAAGCATGTGGCACTGTGGAATGCCGAGTCGTCCGCGGTAGAAGCCGTGTTAGATGGGCACAACAGTGGCGCTTGTTGCGGTGCCATCATGCATTTCACTCCCGGCAGTGTCGACACAGAGGTGGAGGATGCGCTTGCTGGCGATATTATTTCTGGTGATTGGGGTGGGATGATCCTTATTTTCGATCACAAAAGTGGACAGCCGAAACAACTTTACGACAAGCACGCCACGGCCATCCGTGGTGTGGCGCAACTGACAAACACCTCGACAATCGTGTCTGGCTCTGGCGACAAGACGATTCACGCCTGGGATGCTTTGACGGGAAGGACCATACAGATTTTCTTTGGCCACCGGGATGTTGTGCAGTGCATTTGTGCGGTCGACAGCACCCGCTTCGCGTCGGCAGGGAACGATTGCACGGTACGACTGTGGAGCATCGGCACTGACTGTTCTCTTCAAGTATTGGACGGCCATGACTCACTGATCTACTCCATCAGTTGGTCTCCTGCTCTGTCAGAGCTGTACACTGCCTCGGAAGATCACACAGTGCGCGTATGGCGTTCAAGCAGCGCTGATGGTAAGCTGTTCACCGTGCAAGTCATTCAGCACCCCTGCGTCGTGTGGAGTGTGGCGCCAACATCGGACGGCAGGCTGCTCTCTGGTGGTTCAGATCATACCGTGCGCGTATGGACCCGCGACTATGGCCACATGGCGTCCATCGAGAAGCTGGAAGCCTTGGAGACGGCGGTCTCCTCCCAGACTGTGGATGTCAAAATCGCCAAATCCAGCAGCGCTGCTGCCGCCAGTGGCGGCCTCGATGTGGAGTCGATGCCGTTCACGCACGAGATTGCGCAGCGCCGCGGCACGCTGGAGGGCGAACGCCTCTTCGCCCGCAATGAGAAGGGCGAGGTGGAGTTATATGTGTGGAGTGCCAGTCAGTGGGAGAAGATCGGTGTTGTCGTTGCAGGGCCAGACGCTCAGCACTACACAGGCGCTTCGGAGCAACAACGCGAGAAGCACTTCTACAACGGGCAATCGTACGATTACCTTTTCGACGTGAATGTTGAGGGTCGCATGCTGAAGCTGCCCTACAATGTCGGTGACAGTGTTGTAGAGACGGCAAAGCGCTTCATCCAGGACCACTCTGGCGTTGTTGCGCAAGACTCACAGGAGGAGATTCAAAACTTTCTTATGGCGCATGTGTCGCCAGAAGATCTTTCGCGTATTCCGGGCTTGGAGGGTACCAGACGTGCCTCCGACTCTGGTGGCGCTGCAGCACCCGCGCCATTTGCAGCAGCAGCCTCTCCGGCGCCGCCAGCAGAGACTGACAGTCTTCTTCCTGCGTGGGAAGTGCCGCAGCTCTTTGACACCTTCAACGCTGCAGCTGCGCAGACGAAGGTGAACACACTCTTGCCGGAGCACACGCAGTTCCACCACACCGTCGAGGCGGTGTCGCCAAACGCCAGTGATCCATCCGCCACGTGCTCAGGTCTTCTCAGCCTGTACGCCGCGCTACCGGCTGGGCTTCGCTTTCCCGCAACGGACGCTCTGCGCTATATGCTCACCGCCACCGTTGATAAGCCCGAGATCGTCGGAGAGACGCTGGCAAAGCTGAATACCGTCTGGGGCTCTAAAGCACCACAACCCCCGCAGCTGCCAACGTCGGCGGCCGAGTGGATGGTGGCTCTGCGGCTTGCCGCGTCCGTGTTTGGCCGCTTGTGTGACGTGCGTGTGCAAGCGTCGGACATGACTGAAGACGCGCAGGAGATGCTGGTGTGGTTGACGGCGTCGCTGCCGTCCATGACGAAGCTGATCACGAGCGACACGCCCGCTACCATGCGCACCAACTGCCGAGCTGCTACGGCTGCACTCCTCCGCAACGTGACGGTAGCCCTGTGTTCCCCGGGGTCGAGCCTAGCGACGGCGGGGTTCGCGGGCCTTGCCGAGCGGCTGGCCGTCGCCGTTGTGCAGCAGAGCGCCGTTTTGTTTGTAGTGGAGCGCAACGACTCGCCAGTAGTGCGCGACACTCTACGATCGCTGCGGTCACTCTTGCTGTACTCCCCACCGTCGCCGACTGCGTGGCGCGCTGCGGTAGTGGCCCAGGTGCTCAAATCGTTAACGCCCTCACTGAAGGGGATTGCCACCGGCGCTCGCGTCGAGGGTCAGTCGACGGCTGCGTGGCTGTTGGCTCAAGTCGGCCACCCAATCGCCTCTTGAAGGAAAGAGGACGAGAGCGATTCTCGTAAACGTGCGTGTGTGCGTGCTCGCGTTTGCGTTGGCGCTCTTTATGATGAGTTTGCTCCATAATTTGGCCTCCTCCGTTGTTTCCACATGTGCAGCAATGTGAGCAAGCGCACCCGCAAACCCAGCAAGGCAAACACCCAAAGACGAGTGAACGACAGGTGTAAAGCAAGGGAACTGTGAATCATCAGGGCTTTGGCGCTGATGTAGCGTGCGCTGAACCTCTCCCCCCCCCCATCGTCTGACTCGGGCGTCATACAGAGAGGGTGACGTAAAGAGTGATGAAGGAGGACGTCATCTCTGGCGTGGTGGCGTACATATCCTTCTCTCTCTAGCCAGGCGCCCCCCTACCCTTGGGATGGCGTTGTCGACACCGCCGTATCAGCGGCAAGAGGTGTGCATGCTAATGTATGCGCGTGCGTATGTGTTGTGACCTCTGACTTTCCCTCTTCATCCTCTTCGCTTCTGCTCAATTGCTTCTCTGGTCTCACTGCGCATGAAATTTCCTTCGGGGTGGGGCTGGCGGTTTAACCACTACATCTTCTCTTCGCGTGCGCGCAACCACTCTGCGCGTCTCCCTCCCCCTTTCCCACCTCCCCCCCCCCACACACACACACACGCGTGCTCTTGTGCGTGCTCTTCCGTCTTAAATCCTTTGTGTGTGTACGCCTTCTGTTTTGTTTCTTTCTACATCATCATCGCCCTCCTCCTCGTCTCGCGAACACCATCCCTGTCACGTGCCAGTCACGTAAATTGCTCCCATGTGAATGTTATAGTTCATTTGTTGTTCTCTCGCATAGCATCCACCCACGCCTTCGCTCCTTCTCCCTTCTCTCTCGCTCGCTCGCTCTCTAGTGCGTGTGTGATCACGTGTCGGTGACGCCGGCTTCACCTTTCTTCCTGTATCCCCTTTTCTCTCTGTGTGTGTGGTGTTTGACATTTTTCATTTGCTGTTCGTCCTCCCCCTTCTCCAGTGTCGGCAGCGCGGCAGCTTTGCTATTCGCACCTCACGTTCATTTACCGCCCCCCCATCCATCCATCACCGCTTCTCACCCACACATCATTCTCCCCCTTCCCCTCCCCCCCCACACCACCTCCCCTCCTTGTACTTTCTGGTTCTCTTGGTTCTTTGTAGCAAGTTGCCACTCCCCACCGCCGCCACAGACACACACACACACACGAACACACACCTTCTCACCCCCTCAACACCACCACCGCGCGTACATCTTTCTTGCTGTGCGTTTTGCTCTCTGTTTTGTCCTGCTCCTCTTTCCTCTCCTCCGTCTTTTTTCCTCCACCCCCCTACCCTCCCGCCTTTACTCCTTCCTCACGCCTTGCATCCCCGTCTTGCATCACCCTTCCCGTGTGTCCGTGTCAGTGGTGGTGCCTTGTTATTGTCTCTCTGTAGTCCGGCGGGAAACGGCGCACGCTCTCTCCGAACCACCTCTTCCCTTCCCTCCCCCCCCCCACCCCACCCCCTCCTCTCTCTCCAGTCACCACATACGCATACACGTCCATACGGATATCCATTGTTTTGCTAAGGGCTGCGCAGCACCCTTGGAGATTGCAGCATTCTCTGAGCATCACGCTTGAGCACACGCGACTCTCTTGATACCCCTTAGGATTGGTGCAGCGACTCCTCTCTCTCGTTTCGCGTGGTGGTGTGTACGCCGACATCTTGTTGATCGAGACCCTCCCCCCTTACCCTTCCCACCTTCTCCCAGCAGGCGGTGACCGTATTCCCTTTCCCTTCTCTGTGGACGAGAAGAGAGTGAGGAGTGTCCTTTCTCTCTGCCGATTTTATCGGTTTCGGTGCTGTGCAATGAGTGCGCTAGACACAATGGTGCAGAACGGGCGCAACCACGCGGGTGACGCTAACAACCATAGCAGCAGCCACACCGAGGATGGCAATACGTCTAGAGTCTACTCCCCACCGCGGCTCTCCCCCGCCGTGCCGCCGCGCGGCGTGGACGAAATAGAGAAGCCGCTCATCTGCCACTTTTTTCGCAAGCCGTCTACCATGCAGATTGGCTTAGCGGGGTGCAACAGCAGTCTCCATACTTCGCCCAGCAGTGGCTCGGCTGCCGGGAGCGGCTTCTATGGCGCTCGTGGCCAAGAGGCTGCAGCCAGCGCTACCGTGGACAGCAGTGGCGCGAATGGCCTGTGCGCCGGCGCAACAATGTTGAGTCCGTCCGCCACTCCAACGCTGCCACCCTTGCCCTCCACGATGGACGAGCCGGTCGACCTCTTTCCGCTTACGCCGTCCGTGTCCATGCCGCAGCGACACAGCAAGCGCTCGGGCCGCTTGCTGAACGAGTCCGAGACGATGCAAGAGAAGCATGGGCAGGAATACCGGTTTCTTGTTCCGTGGCTGGCGTACGCAATCGACTGCACCATCGCGGCGCATGAGGTGCTGCGGCAGAAGCACGGGATACCCGCGCACGTGTCATCGCCAGCCTCGCCTTCAGCAACCACGCTGAACGGCGCAACTGACGCCGAGCGCTCGCCACGAGGGAGCGTCA
The DNA here is from genome assembly GCF_000227135.1 of Leishmania donovani. Taxonomy (NCBI): domain Eukaryota; phylum Euglenozoa; class Kinetoplastea; order Trypanosomatida; family Trypanosomatidae; genus Leishmania; species Leishmania donovani. Next base: position 744,995 of record NC_018251.1, on the reverse strand, counting down.
ACGGTGGCCTCACGTGTGCGAACACGACAGGCAGCAGCAGCAGTGGCAGCGGCAAGGCGACTTTGCCGAGCCCGCAGGCGGAACTCAACGCCTTCTCCACCCGCGAGGTTCCGGCCATCTCCGTTCACGACTACCTCAAGCGCATCGTCAAGTACACCTATGTCTCTCCGTCGGTGCTGGTGTGCGGATGCCTCTACCTGGACCGGCTGCTCTGCATGCACCCATGCATGCTCCTGCACCCGTACAACGTGTTCAAGCTCTTCCTCACGTCGACCAGAATGGCAAGCAAGATCATGGACACGCGAACACTCAACAACCACGACTTTTCTGTCGTCGGCGGTGTCACAAACGACGACCTCAACGCGCTGGAGTTTCTCATGGTGGAGCTGTTGCAGAACCGGCTCTACTTCTCACGCGACACCTTCGATGAGTACTGTCGCCCGCTCCGCCTACAGGCGGCTCACTTGAGTGAAGAGGCAAGCGACTGGGGCATCGAGACAGCCATGGAGACGCCAGTCGAGACTCGCTCCGGTGTACAGCACCAGCCGACGCGGCCATTCCTTGCGCGCTGCAACGGCAGCAACACCCGTAGCCGTCGATCTAGCATCCTTTCGCAGAACGAGTACAGCATATCGATAGCCTCGCAGAGCGGCGTGTCACCTCTGCGGTCGGCGTCGCGTCCAGCCTTTCCGCCGAGCGCGTCGACGGCGCGCTCCATATCGGTAGACACGGAGTCTATAGGTCCGGCCCGCGCACCTGCGTCGCGCGGCGGGTCAGCGTCCACCTCCGCTCGGCGTCACCCCCTCGGCACGTCGTACTCACCAGCCCTGCCACACGTGCCGCACGTTGCAGCGAACGGTGGCTCGTCTCCTGCGCTTGGTGCCATGGGAGGCCTATCCGGGCGCGGCGCCAGCGGCGAAGACATGCTTCGTGTAGCGACACACACCAACAGCATCTACCAAAGCAGCAACGGGGTGTTGACGGGCCAGACTCCGCCGGACTCGGCGACGGTGCTAGTAGCGGTGGAGGAACGAGGCGATGAGCGAGCGCGCAGCATTTCACTCTCCGCCCCTCGCTGTGGAGCCGCCGCCTCGTGGGACGCCACTGGCCGCCCGAGCCGCTTGCTGGCGGCGAGCACCGGCACAATGGCGGGCCTTTGCACAGCGGCGCTCAACGGTGGCCGCGGTGGCTATGAAAGCTCCCCCAACGTCTGCGCCGCTCCAGCCTACAACGGGGCAGCCGCCAGCAGTAGTCGGGGCATAACCGCCAGTGCTGAAGATTTCGGGGCTGGTTCGATGGTGATAAGCTACAGTGATCGCACCCCTACTCGACGAGCCTTTTCCCACGCATCACGTGAGGGGATAGCTCTGCCACCAGTGGTGCGTAGCGGACGCAGCGAGCGATCTGCGAGTATGATAGGTGTTGCTGCGCAAGGCCAACGTTTACCTCCACCTCCAGATCAGCCCCGTGTGTAGGTGATAGGCCTCCCTCCATTGCTCACCGATAAACACACACACAAGCACACACACACAAATGGCTGTGTGTGCTTGTGCGTCTCTCCCCCTCTCCGCGCCGCACCTATGTCTGAGTGTGTGCACTTTCTTCTGTTGCTGTTATAAACGTTTGGTATGGCAGCATTGGGTATGCCCACACCACCCCCCAACACCACTCACCCGCCCACCCACCCTCCCTTCCCCGCTTCTTTGTCGTTCGTGCGCGCGCACGCGTGTGTATGTGTGCTGGAGCGAATCTGTTTGCGTGTATGCTGCTTCCTTTCTTTGGCTGCTGCTACTGCTGCTGTGTTCTTGTTGTGAATCGCAGTGGTGGTGATATTGTTCATCTCTTTACGTTTCTCCTTTCCTCCTCCCCTCCCACTCTTTCCGTTCCTTCTCTCCTCTCTCGCAGGTTGTCCATTGTGCAGACAAAAATGTCTAAGCGGAGGCGCACACGCAAACGCACGTCGCGCATGACTTCGTTCGCCAAAAAGGTGTGTCTTTCTCAGTTTCAGAAGAGCCGGGAGGTTCGGGTGTGGAGGGAAGGGGGGAGCAAGGAAGAGAAGTGCGTTTGTGGGTGCAGTTCTGGCATGCTTGTAGAGCGTCACCCCCCCCCACACACACACACATATACCGGCACAAGAATGTTCTTCTCAACGTAAGCATCTCTAACTCCCTCTCGCGCGCTTGTGTATTTTTTCGCTCACCCGCCGTTCCCCTTTCCTCTTCCCCGCCCCTCCCCCAACGCCGTCACCTCCCTCGCTGGCCGCTCACAGCCCTCCCCTCCCTTTCCTCATCTCACTCTCCCTCTGCCTCTCCCTTCTTTTGGTTTTCGGTTCGATCTCCCACACCCTCACCTGTTTCAGTCCTGTCGTTTCGAGCTGCTCTCCGCCAACACCACTGTCACCTCACGTTTGCTGCAGGGCCGAGAGGAAGGGGGCGAGGGCGACTCCGCTTTTTTTTGTATTTTGGTGTGTTCATGTTTGTTTGTTCCTCCCCCTCGCCAAGCAAGCACACACACACAACTGTGGAGTGAAGTGTAGTGCTCCTGTCCTCCGTTCCTCAGCCTCCCTCCTCCACATTCCGCTCCTGCTCCCTTTTGCTGTTGCTTCCCTGTTGCACACCTCTCTGCCTCTCTGTGCTCCTTCTTTTTCGGCGCGTTCTCTCTCCCAGCTTTTCTTGTCCTATTCCACAGCATTCCGATTCCGGCCCTCCCACCACCCCCCTGCCCCTCTTCCGGGCGCGAACCCCCTCTACGAGTACTCTCATGCATTCAGCACCCTCCCCTTCCCCTTCTTTCCTCCATTACCCACCCACGCACCCAATAGCCGCTATTGCGATTTCTCGCTATCTCCCTCTCCATTTCTCCCCCCGCCACCTCCACGGCCCCCTCCCCCTCCTCTATACCGGCAGCCACGGCATTCCGAAGGTGCGTTGGCGCGGTCGCTTCAGAGGGCGATGCAGCGGCCGGAGAGCACGAGGGGGAGGCCTGAGGGGGTCGACAAGCAAAGCTCGACGCTGTAGCGCGTGTGTCGGCTGAGGGGGGGAGGAGGAAGCGGCAGCGAGAGCGTGCATTGCCCTCCTCTTCCTTTGCTTTGCCTCTCGCATTGGCGTGGGCGCACTGATGGCGGCGGACACCTCGGCGTGGCATGAGGGTCCACTACCCCTCTCCGTATGGGGAAGCCGAGCAGCCTCGCCCGCCCCCCCCCCACCTCTGTCAATGCACAACCACCTCTGGTGGGTGGCAGGGCCAGGTGCCTGCGGCGTAGGGGGAGGCCAGTGCGATGTACCG
>NC_018251.1:736783-741475 GCF_000227135.1 Leishmania donovani | reverse complement strand
GGCGGGCAGAGTTTGAGGCAGGGGCCGTGCTCCGATGGCTGAGTTGGCGCATCGCTGTAGCGCGTGTGCCTACGGCTGCTTTGCACCACGCGATGGGTGGCGTGTGGCACGGCGTGTGGGCACAGCGGCCTTTGACCTCACGTTGTGTGCGGCAGCGAAAAGAAAAAACGGGCAGGCGCTGCGTAGAAAAGAACAACGAAATTCAGTGGAGGTGTCTGTCCATGTGTATGTGTATGTATAGGGGATATAGGGATGTGCGCGTGTGTACTACCAGACGATGAAGAGGGGGTGAGCCTCGCTCTATCTCCCCCCTCTCTCTCTCCGTTCTCTGCTTCCGTAGTTGCACCTTGGTCGGTTGGTCGGTTTTCATTTGTTTCATCGCGAGGGATTACACGCGGCACACATACACTACTGCTTCTTCACGTTCTCTTTCCACATCCCGTTATCTGCTGCTGGCACCACCCCATCTTCCGTGTCTCCCCCTACGTGCCATTCAAGCCTCCTCCCTTCCCCTGCTGTCTCCCCTCTTTGCTTGAGGGACATACCGAATATGATGCCGTCTTCTCCCTCGTTTTCTCGACCTCTCTCACACGTATTCGTACAAGCACGCGCTCCTTTTTTACCCACCCTCACGCGTTGCCAGAAAGACGCGCACGCACACATGGCTGTGCGGCCCACGCATTTTCTTTTTGGAGGGGGTCCTCGTGCTTTGCAGACCTCTTTCTTGTGTGCTCCTTGTGTCTCTCTTGACTGTGTGTCCTCACATTTCTTTTCTGTTCCGTATCTCCTTTCTTGGCTCTCTCCTTCCCTCACCTCATCTCCCCCGCTTTCTGTTCTACCCTCTCTTCCTCTCTATCTTGTGATGCTGTGCGGAATGCTTGTGTGTGTTGCTATCTGTCATCCCGTGTTGATGCGAATTTTATTTGTGGTTCGTTTCTTTGGGTTCTCGCGGGGGCTGGCTGAGGAATATACGTGTATGTGCATGTGCATGTGCATGTGTATGTGTGCGTGTGCCTCCCCCTTTCTTTCTCTTCTCGATTTGTCATTCTGCCCCTCACCCCCTCCTCTCTCTCTTTCCATCTAGTGCCCCATGTTACTTCACCCTTGCCCACTCTCCGTCTCTTCATCTTTCCGCTACGCCCCCCCCCCACCCCTGTCTTCCCTCCTCCCGTGTACCTTTTCTCCACTGTCGTCGTTCGCTGGTTGCTTGTGTCGGTGTGCATGTGGGCTCTTGTCTCTGTTGGTGTTTTTATGTTTCTTCCCTCTCTCACCGCGCCCACTCGCTCAGACTCTACTCGCTCAGAGAGGCTTCCCTTCATCTATCCCCCCACCCCCTCCTGCCCGTGTCAACAACAGAGGGCACACACACGCACCGACATGCACACACACATTCTTCCCATAGGCGCTCCCTCTCCCCTCTCCCCTTGTGTTTTGTGCCCCCTCCCCGTCTTGTTTTATCTGCGTGTATGCGTGCGTGTGTTTTTACCTTCCTCGCTGTTGTTTCATTGACAGACATTGTTTCTTTATATCTTTGCCCTTTCCTTATATTTGATGTCTTGTGACACAAATGTGTGTTAGGTGGGTGCGTGTGCGTGTTGTTTCTCCTTTTCCCGTGTTGCTCCCCTTTTTCTTTGTGAGTTCACCCCACCACCACCACCACCTCTCTCCCCGTCTCTCTTCTTCTTCGCCTCGGCTGTGCCTGTGCTTTCTTCCCGCCCGTATACGCCTCTATCTCGATCCCTGCATCGACCAATCTGGCGATCCTTCGCTGGTGAGCTCTCGCTTCTGTACATGTGCGTCTGTGTGACAGCACTGCCCCCTGCCCCCTCTCTCTATATCTCCTCCCCCCCCCCCCTTGCATCTCCTCCCTCTTCTTTCTCTCTTTCGCCGTCTTCTCGACAGATGGATGGATCGAGGGTCCTCGCACAGAAGAAACGGCGTGACGCGCGGGGAAGAAGGGGGAGAACCAAGCGTGAGAGGATTGAGGGAATGTGGAGGAGGGGAGCAGTAGAAACAAAACAGATAGCCTAGACAATGTCACAGCGACGGTGGGCTGAGCTTCGTGGTCTTCTTCCTCTGCTGCGGCTGCTGATTACAATCTTGGACTGTTTTCAGTGCTTGCTACAGCAGCCATCGCTCTCTTTCTTTTTTTCCCTGTGTGAAGGGCTGGGAGTGGAATGTGTGTATGTATGTGTGTGCCCTTGTCCTCCTCTCCCTCTGCCGACGGCGTTGTTGCACGCCTGGTTGTTCTCTTGCTCTTTTCTCGTCTCTCCGTTTGTCTGCTTGTTCGCTTTCTTTTTTGTTGTTCGCCCTCGCCCTCCGTCATGTGTCGTAGCGGCAGTGGAAGGCACTTGGTTGGAGATGGGAGGGAGTGAGGGAGCGTGCGTATGTATATGTGTGGAATTCGGGATACGGAGAGGGGGAAGGCGGCCGTGCTACGTCCTCACGTGAGGGGGAACTTCTTCCGCACACCTCCCTCTGTGCCCTTACTCCGCCCACCTCCCCCCTTCTCTCGCCCTCCCTCCCTCCCCGCCTCACCCGGTGCGCAAACCTTACAACTCGCGTCGCTTCTCCTTTTTTGTCGATACCGCTTTCTTCTTCCACTATTTGCCCGTAAACAGTAAAGACGTGTTGCTGCAACCGCACCCACACTGAGCCACTTCCCTTCCCCTTCTTCGGCTTCATTCTCGTGTGCTACGCGTGGGTGCGTTTACTAGTGCGTGCGCGCGTTGAGTGCTGGGCTCTCTCTCCTTGGCTTGCCCTTTTTTTCTCTCCCCCTTCCCCCTCCCTCCTCCCCCTTTTCGTCGTGATCTCGTGTACCTGCCGCTTCCGCCAATATGCCTCGTTAAGTTGTTAGTGATTTGCCTTTCCTCTGTTCTTCGCCTTCTGCGTTGTATGTACATCTCTCTGCATATGCATGCGTGTGCGGGTGTGCGGTGTGCACGTCCTTTATGCTTTCGCTTGCTGAATTCTCACTTTGCTTCTTGCTCGTCTTCGCGGCTGCTCCCCCCCCCCTCCTCCCTCCCTCCCTTTTTCTTCTGTTCTCCGCTACGTTGCATACACCGACGTACACACATATGGCGACTCCCTCCCTCTCCGCTCTGTCGTCCGCCCTCCCCCGCACGACCCGACCTCTCCCCTCGTGCCACGCAAAGCATAAACAGGCAAGCGAAAGAAGAGAAAACAGTAGTGAGTGCTTCACGATGAAGCGACGCGACGCGTTTCTCAACGCTCAGCTGGAGGTGAGGCGGGGGTCAGGCAGGGCGAAGGAGTCAAGGTGGCAGTGGGAGGGGGACCTCATCGGCCGCGGCAGCGTCTGGGCCACAAGAAAAAGCGGCTGAAAGACTGGCGCAGGTTGTGCGATGCGAGAACAACGCAAAGAATTGCGAAGGCGAAGCCGAAAGGCGGGTCTTGACATGTTGGAGTGGTGTGCGGTGGTGAGAACAAAGAGGAGAGAAGAGGGGGTATGGGGAGGTGAGCAACAGTGCGATGGTGCGTCCTTCGACCCGATCATGGGTGTGCATGGATGGGCTACGTGTCTTTGATGCGCATTTCGAAGGCTGTAGCTCCTCCTACACCTTTCACGGCTCCTCCTCCTCTCTTCTTGACTTCTTCATCCCCGTTCTCGGCTCCCCGTCGTCCACCTCCTCCTCTTCGTTGGTACTTCATATTTTTTTCTGTCTGTCTACTGCAGTATCCATGGCGTTTTGTATGTGATCCTTCTCTGTTGGTTTTCCTTCGACGTTCCTCTCTCCCTCTCTTGTTATTAATTTGTGCGCGTGTGTGTGTGCTCTTGTTCCGTGTCCTCAACTTGTGCCACCCCCCCCCCCACACATACCACCGCCTTCTTGAAGTGGCCTCTCCCCCCCCCATCCCTCTCCGCTCCACGTTTCTTCATTTGTTCCTCCTACGCGTCAGAGATGATTTGAGTGAGAGAGACGACAAGGCGTGCTGCTTCCGTGGGAGATTCGCTAGGTTGGTTGAGTCGCGCGCGCACGGAGGGATGAAGGATAACAGCATGGCACTGCCTTCTCATGCTTTCTTCCTAGCTTACATAGACTCTTTCTCTGTCGCCCCCCCCACCCACCCACCCACCCAGCACCACCTCTCTCCCCTCTCTGTCTTGCGGCTATGTTTGTTTTTTTCTGGTTGGTGTTGTTGCCTCTTCATTCTCGCGGACGGTTGCCACTACGACTAGAGAAGCTCCGTCCTTTCCGTCTGTTTTTCGCCCTTTCATTCCATGCTCTCTTGCCTCCCCTCCTCCCTTCCTTGCTCTCTCTCTCTTCAGTGTTCTCCGAGTCTCTGTCTCTCCCTGTGGGACCGTTTGCCTTTTCTGTTTTCCTCCCTCCGTCCTTTGAGCTTCAGCCTCTCTCCTCCCTGATTCCCTATCAGCGCGTGTGTGTACTTGTTTCTCGTGCTCCTTTTCTGTGGTGCCTACTCCCATGATGGCGTATCTCGCGTTGTGTATACGCCCCCTCTGTCTCTCCCCCCTCCTCCCCGCTCCTCTCTGTCTTCCCCTCTTAAGCGCTTACAAGAACAAAAAAATGTCGACGTGTCTCGTGTCTTTGGTTTGGTGTGTTTCTCCCTTCTTCCCCTCCTCCCCCTTTTTGGTTGGTTTGTTGCGCTTCTTTCGGTCTCTCCCCACGCACACTTCTCGTGTGTGTGTGTGTGGGGGGGGGGGGGGGGGGGGGG
>NC_018251.1:727597-736684 GCF_000227135.1 Leishmania donovani | reverse complement strand
CTCCTCTTTTTTGGTTTTGTGTGGGGGGGGGGGGGGGGGGGGGCAGGGCAGGACGGGGCAGTTGTCGCTCCTTCTTTTTTGCTGTTGTTGTCATTTGTTACGTGAGGCGTGGCGCGCATCCGTGTGGGCTTATCCGCCTCTTCCCGCCACGCCACGCGCCCGCTTTGCGCATGCTCGTCTCGTTCTCTCCTTTTGCTGTACGCCTCGTCCTCCGTCCTCGTCCGCCACCACCACCATCACCACCTCCCCCGCTCTCTCTCTCTCTCTCTTTCTGCTGCCATCCTCGCCACTGCCTCATTTCTCTGTCCGCTTTCTCTCACCCAGCGTGTGCCGTTATGATCATCCGTTTGTTTGTTGTCGGCCGATGCTGGTGTGGATGGAGCGTGCGTACGCGTGTGAGCGGCTCTGTCACCCCCTCTACCTCTATTGCTCTCTCCCTCCCATCCCTACTTTCTTCTCCGAGCTCCTACGTGGTATTACCTTGCGCCCTTTGTGTGGTACTGTTGCTCATGTTGCCGTTGTTACTGTGCTCCCTCACCTGCTCCTTGCTCGCCTGGGCGCGTGTATGTGTTTTCTCTATCCATCCCTCTCTCGCTCTCACTCGCTTCTCATGCTTGTGTGCTTGTTTTGGCCTGTCTTCCCTGCGTATGTATGTTACACACACGCACACACACTTCTCCTTGTATCCCCATTCTCATGTTGCCCCCCTCCCTCCCTCTCCTCCTTGTGTATCAGCATCTCTCTCTGTGTGCGTGTGTGTGTGTGTGCGTGGAGGACTTCACCTCACTCTTCCTTTCTCTTCTTGCTGAGCCACTCCCCCTTGTACCCACTGGCCTCCTTCCACTTGTGTCTGTGCTTGCTCGCCTTCTCTCTTCGCTTCTCTGCCTGCCAAGTGTGTGTCCGTGAAGCAGTACGCGGACGCACGCACCCCCTCACCTCCACGGCTTCGAAACACTTACCGGACGACTCCACCTACAGGCGCACATACGGGTGCGCTATACGAGCTTCCTCCCCCCTCTTCCCCTTCTCGCCATGTGGAGCCCTATCTGTATGCCGTGACGGCTGGCAGGCAGGGAACAGGGACGGAATCGAAAGGCGAGAGAGAGCGAGAGGAGCAAATGGCCAGGTTACAGGAGAGACCACCCGACCCTCAAGATAAGAGCGTGAGGGTGGTGGTAGTGGTGGAAGGCGCAAGCATGGCGGCGGGAGAGACGAGAGAGCGAAGAACGCATCGGTTGTATCCTTGAGAGTTGACATGGCAAAGAGGGAGAGAGAGAGAAGCGTGCATTTTCTTTTTGTTTGCTTACGGCGCCACGACTTCGTGGCTTGACGAGCACAAGGCCAACCATGCGACAACAACAACAGTAACGAGACGGCAGATATGTCGCTTCACCGGCCTCCGAGCACATGGGTACGAGAGACCTCACCTGCGACTGGAGGAGGGGGGGGGGTGAAAGACGGGCGCACGTCTGTGCAGTGCGTGCGTGTGTGTGTGTGTGTCTTATACATGTGCGGACTGAGAAGCACTGCGTGCTTCATCGAAAGAGGAGGGGGAACAGAAGAGGGTGAACGTGCCTCATGGCGATTGCTTTCTGAGCTGCTTTCGGTCCCCTCTCAGGTCCGTGTGGTGTACTTGACATGCATGCCACACACACATGCACGCGCGCACCCTCTCGCCCTCTCCGATGCTCATGGTCTTATCTTTCCTATGGACACAACTCGACCATCTTCACTGTGACCCCTTCGCTTGCTCCGTCCCCTTTCTCTTCATGTCTCCAACACACGCAAACATCAATGCACATGCGCAACACTTGCATCACGCATCATTCATCACCTGCAGTTGCACGCGCGGAGTAGAGCACACAGCAGGCGTTGCCGCCAACGCTTTTTGCCGTCGTTGCTTGCCTTGGTCGGTGGTTTCCGTGTCATTGTGTTTCCCATCCTGTGTGCGCGCATTTCTCGCTCTCCCTCCCTCTCTACTTGTGTGCCGGTCTTCTCGCAGGCACGTGCGTGTTTCTGTGCGTGTGTGTGTGAGTATGTGTGTGTGTGCTCTTCCACTCTTCCACGACACCACCACTCTTTCTCCGCCACCGCATCCTTGACCTCATCGCTCGTCGTCATAGAGCACAACTCATCCGCGACCTTCTCCAACCACCGAGACAAGCACACGCGCACGAATGCGAAGACGCCTCACACTTCTTCCCTCGACTGTGACACACCCAACGTACACACACACACACACACATACCACGCACGTAAATACAGATCCCGAAGCACGCCACAGCACGCGCATAGCACACGCACACACCTCTGTCTCGAAAAGTGCACCCACAAGAGAAGCCGAGCGAGCGGACGAGCAGTCGTGTGTGCAAGTTCACAAATCTGACCCCGACGCCTTCTCTCTCTGTCGCCCTCTTGTTCAACGCCTTGCATTTCTTGCGCTTCACTGTTGTTCTAGCCGGTGTCGCTGTTGTCGCTGCTGCAGGAGGCGAAGCCGATCAACGCCGCGAGCGATCGTGTGGGAGCAACCGAAACGGAAAACTGTAGAGAGGGCACAGTGAAGCGTAGTAACCCACGCTTGTCTTTCTCCCTCTCCTTCTCAAGGCTGCACGTTTGCGTGTGTGTGTGTGTCGTAGCGGCCATTGTAGTCACATCTGTTTCTTTTCGAATCACTTGCGCTGTAGCAAGGGTACCATCGTGGGTGTGGTGTTGCTGTTGTTGCGTAGTGGCGGTGCAGCCTCCCTCGCTTCTCCCACCTCCTCCCTCCCTCCTTCTCCCTACGCCATTCACCAGCCTTCCTCCCTTCTCCCTTCTTCTTATCTCGTTTTGTTGTTCGTTCTCCTTTGTGTAGACTTGTTTTTGAGAGAGAGTGTGTATGTGTGGTGGCTTCCCCCTTCCCCCCCCCTTGTGTGTACGTGTGTGCCGCCGCCTTCATCCGTAAGGCCTTATCGGTGCAGACATCGAGGCTTTGGTGCTCTTCTTCGTTTGTTGCTCGTCGTTGTTGCTCTCCCTCCCTCTCTATATACATAAGCACTTCTATCTATATATATATATATATATATACGCGTTGGTTCCCCTTTTTTATTGTTGTTGTTCGTGCGTGTATGTGTGTGTGTGGTAGTGGTGGTGGTGGTGGTGGTTTTATTTTGTTTTTGTTTTCACACAGTCCTCTTCGCTCTCTTGTCTCCTTGTACAGCCACCTTCACCGTGTTTTCTGCTTCTCTTACGTCGCTTCATCTCCGTGGGCCCCTTCTTTGTTGTCGCGTCCTTTTTCATCTCTCCTTCTTTGCTTGTTGTACGCGCGCGCGTGTGTGCGAGCGATAGAGACAAGGAAGGACACACACGTACACACACACACACACACATAACGCGAACAACGAGAACGTGAGGGCCATCTCCCGTTTCACGCCTCCGACCCCCGCCCCCATCTCCCCCTGTTTGTTCTCTCTTTTTCTCGGCTCTTTTCGTTTGTTCGGCTTTGAGCGTGGCCACCCACCCCCTTCCCCCTTTTCCTTGACGAGGCGTGCGCAGTCACGTACGCACCTGGACGCAGGCACACACCAAGAGGCGCGCAGCCTTTCATCTTTCACTCCTTTGGGTGTCTCCTCTTCCCAGGCTGCTGCTGCGTCTCTTCTCTCACCTTTTCGCCTCTCTTTGAGCACTTCATATTTTGCTTCCCTTTTCTGTCTTCCGTTTCTTGTGTCGTGCGCCCTCCCTCCCCTCCCGCACCACCACAACCACCACCCTGCTCGCTGGCCCACTCTTCCTTCGCTGAATCAACGCCAGCTTGTCGCCATGGCGTCCCTTGGCGCAGAGCACAAGCTGGAGTGTAAGAGCATGGTGCTTACGCTCCACACCCTCTTCGACATTCCACGCGACCTCGTCTCGCTCCACTCACGCCGCGAAAGTGTCGAGCTCGTGCTGAAGCCGACGGCGAAGTACTACTCGGAGAACAAGCGTTTCTGCAAGCTGGACTTGCCGGAACAGCATGTCACCTTCTCGCCGTCCTCTATCATCTTCAAGCACGACCGCTTTGTTCTGGACTTCGAGTCAGCGCCACCGCCATGCGGCCTCTCCTTCGCGCGATCGTCGACACCGCACGGCGCTGCGTCCTTCGCGAACAGCATGCCGAGCAACTTCTTGGACTCGCTTGCGGTGAACACCACGCTCACCGCGCCAGGGGTGGCGAGCAGCACTGGTAAGATGCCTCTACACTTTGAGAGTGACGCGCGCGCTGGTGGCGCCGTTCCTCCCAAGCCTCGCCTCGCGTTCGGTGAGAGTGTCGACGAGGACCAGGACGTCAACCTCAGGAGCCCCAGTAGCCTCAAGCTGAGGACCTCAACGACCACCTTGTCCAGTGCCATGCCGCCGAACCAGATCGTCCTGCGCTACCCCACACGCTCAGATCTTAAAGTCATCGTCGAGGTGATGGTGGGCGCACGACAGCGCCGTCACGACTCCTCTGCCGTGCGCTGGATTACGCCATCGTGGGCGGACCGATCCATCCCAGGCACTATCAGCACCTTCGCCGCCGCTGACGGGGAAGTGATGCGCCACAAGCTTGTCAACCGCTTCGTTGGGCTGACGGTGGGGCATCTCTCCTGCACGATGGAGCTGCCACACGCAGCCGACGATCTGCGTGAGGTGACGGCGTTTGCCCCAACGGCGATCGCAGACGCGGCGGAGCGCCTGTGCAATGACTATGAGCGCCTACGCCGCTTTCACACAGCGGACACGGAAGAGCAGCTGAATGCTGTCCGCAGCGAACGTCCAGTTCGGCTTCGTGACTTTGTGGAGCAGCTCTCTACCGGCGCGAGCGAGTCCTCCATCTACCGCGGCCTGCTGCTGGAGGTGTGCCCTAGCTTCTTTGTGCGCCGCATCCGTCGAATTTGCGCCATGTACCCGCCCATCCCGCAGAGCAGCTCCTGGGTGCGTACGGATGCCGAAACGCTTGCCGCCGAGTACACTGGGCGCGAGATGTCGCTCATCCGCAACCTCTGCGCCGAACTTGGCCCCGACTTGAGCGCTATCTCGCCGCGCAACCGCTTCCTATCCTATACCAGCGTGCAGCCCCTTGGCGACGAACTTTGGAAGTGGATAAAGGACAACTACGCTCACCAGGAGAACGACATCCTCGACTACGAACCGGACATATTTATGGAGTCGCTCGCGCTGCACTATGGCACGCCAGAGCCTGCGCCGATTCAATACGGTTTTTCGCCCATCTCGTATGAGCTGGACAGGCGCGCGTACTTCTGCGACTCGCTGCGCTTCCCGGTAAATCGCGAGCACCACCGCTATCGCGATGAGGCGATGGCGGCGCGCCAGATGCGTGTGCCGCTGCAGCTGACGCCCTGCGAACGTCCGCTGCGCCCCATTCGGCCAACATCGCGCAGCGTCGGCGAGATCGACATTCTCCTAGAGAAGTACAAACCAGAGTTCGTGCAGCTCGTGCCGTCCATTGCAGACGCCATGGAGTGTGTGACACAGCAGAACGAACGTCTGCTACTAGAGCTGCTGCGCGAGTCACAACCTGCTGCCGGCGCAGCCGCGGCGAACGCAGGCACGCGTGAGCGGATGCGCTCGCTCCCCTATGAGGTGTGTCCGCACGGGTTTCATCTCTTTCAGTCAGAGCGGCCCAGTGGGTCGTACGTGGCGCTGCTGACGCGCTTCGCAGAGTACACGTACATCTCCGTCAGCACCCTTCTAGCATCCGTAATCTACCTGGACCGGCTGTGTCTCCGGCATCCACGACTTCTGCTTACGGCGCGCAACATCGAGAAGCTGCTTGTCGCCGCCGTGCGTGTTGCCAGCAAGGTTGTCGACCTCCGCAGCGTCAACAACAAGAACTTCGCGTCTGTTTTCAGCGTGCCGGTGCAGGACATGAACGAGTTAGAGTCGGAGTTTCTCAAGCTCATGAACTTCGACTTCTTCCTCTCGCCGAAGGAGTTCAACAACTACGCTCACCTGGTGCAGCTGCCGGCGGCATACATGCAGATGCCGTCGAGCGTGCGCCTGTCGAGCACAGCGAGCGCGAACGGCGCTGTAGAAAGCAGCGCACCGCCGCCGTCGACTTCGCACGAGGCCGCAGACCACGTAGCGGATGTAAGCCACAGTGGGAACGGCGCGGCATTGAGACTGGAGAGCAACACGAACAGCAGCAACACTAACAAAATGTTGCTGAACACGCCGGCCGTCGCCACCCCTGCTCCCCCTCGGGCGCCGTCCCCGCAATCACAGCAGCAAGGGCGCAGCAGTAGCGGCGCCTACAGCGTCGACACCTCGGTAGCCGCGCAGCGAGCACTACTATCGAGCAAGCCATCATCCGCAGCGGACGGCTCGACTGCGACAGGAGTTGAGGCTGGTGGGAAGTACACCGATGGCAGCGGCGGCGCTGCCGGGCACCACTATATTCGCAGCGGAGTGAGAGGAGGTGGTGGTGGTGGCGGTAGAGGATCCGTTCCAGCCAACGGCTACGGGAGTGGCAGCAGTGCCAGAAGTGCTGGCGGCGGTGGCAGCGGGGCCACGAGTGGCAGCAAGGCACCATCGGCGGAGTTCGCAAGCGGGACGCGGGTGCTGAGCATTCCCTGAAAACCACCCCGAAAAGGGCCCGTGCCGTCCTCACCCCTCCTCGACTCACGCTGGTGCGGAATCGACGTTCGAACAAGAAAAAGTGCAGAGCCAATGTTAGGTGCTGATGCAATGCTGTGAGCGAAGCACCGATGCGCAGATGCGTTGAGCAGCCGCACTGGGCGGGCCCAGTAAGGTGCGACGATCAGAAAAAGGGCAGGCATATGCAGAGATGATGCAAAACACAAACGAAAGCCCCCCCCCCGCCGCCGCCCTCCTTCCTTGTCAGGAAAAAAAGAAAGAGGGGACCTTTGTCAAGTTAGAGCGGGCGATGGCGCTGTAGGTGTGGTTCTCGAGTGAGGGGCTAGAGGGTGAACACGAGGGGAGGAGCGGGAGAGTCCGTGAGCTGTGGCCAGAGAGAGAGCTCAGTTAATGCAGGACGCGATATGAATTCACGGCGGCGTCTGCTGCCTTCATTTTTTTCTTTCGCCATTTTAGCGAGTGGAGGAGAGGGGGGTATCTGCTCTCTATGCATGTGCCTGTGTGTGTGTGTGTTGCGGCGCTCTTTTCTTCTCTCGATATCGGTATCGTGACGCATCACACCACCCCTCCCCCCTCTCCCTCTCTCACGGCTCGGCTCTGTCGTGGTCACCCACTTCCCTGTCCCCATCGCCGCGTGTGCTTGCGTCTGTGTGTCTCACCTATCGCACATATGCACTTTTCTCCCTCCTCCGCTTTACTCTCTTTTATTTAGGCTTTCAACTCGTTTCTGTTGTGTATTTATTGTTCTCCTTTCACGCGTGTGCGCACGCGCCTGAGTGCCTCCCTGTCTGTCCGTTCGTCGGTCCTGTATGTTTCTATATTTCTGTACAGATATATATGTATATATATATATATCGTCGTACGCGCGTATGTGTAAAGAAGGGCGTTTCGGTGTCCTTATTTTTCTTCCCTCTCTCCCTTTTTTTGTCCTCTCGTTTCACTGCTTTGTTGCGTTTGGGTCATCATTACCGCCACTTCACCCTCCCCCTCCTCCCCTCTCCTTTGCGTCCGCCTTCTCATTCTCTCTCTCTCGCGTTGTCTCTCTGTCGAAATCGTGGCTGTGTAATGTGCCGTCTGCTGTCGTCGACTCGGGTGGCAAGGATGTGTGCGTGGAAGGGAGGGGGGTGATTGATGGTTTCGCTTGTAGTTCGTGTATGATGTTTGCTATCTCCCAAACAGTTCGTTTTCCTCTTCAAGGTCTTTTTTGTCGGTTTTCTGTTTTTCTGTTTTAAGTTTTATTTCGTTCACTTCTGCTGTTTTACCGCAACCTTCAGCATTCGCCTGATGGCCAACACGCACACACAGCAATAGCAACAGCGTAGCTTTTTGTACTTTGCTGTACTGTACACGATTTCTCTTTCCTGATTGTATTTGATTGTTTTCGGCATTGTTTCCTTCTCTCTTTCCTTTCTCGTTGTATTTGTGGGAAGAGCTACTACCACTGCACCCTCAGTCTCCCCTCTCTTCACGTCTCTTACCCGCTCTCTCCATCCCTCCCGCCGCATCACTAGCCGGGAGTTGTGGCACCGTTGATGCTGTTGTCATTATCTGCACTGGTTGCTTTCCTTTCTCTTCTCCATTCATACACGTATCCCCCCCCCATCTGTGCGTGCGTTCATGTGTGGTTGCCGTAGCTCCTCTTCTTCACCCTGCTCCGACCTGTTGGCAACCCCCTTTTACCTTCTATCCCCGCCCCATTCCAACGTCTCTGCCACCGTCCGAATGCGTGCGTGCTGGTGAAGAAAAGAGAGGAAGGGGCTGGAGAAGGTGGTATGTGTATGGGAGAAGACTGGAGGGAAGCAGCGGCTCGTTTGTGTGTGTGTGTTTCCACATACACACGCAGAGAACCCTTTTCTCTTCCGTCGCCCCTAACCTTCGTTGCCTCCCCTCCCCCTTCCCTCCTCCTCCTCTCTGGTGACGCGGCACTACAAAAAAAAAACACAACATACATGTACAGTCCATGCCCTTCTCTCTTTGTTTTCTCTTGTATTTGTGAGAGTGTGTATTTTTAATGTATGTTCGTTGGCGTGTTGGTCAGTGTGCAGGCCCAACCCTTTCCCTTCCTCTCTCCCTCCTCCAACCCACCCCATCCCCATTCACTCGTCTCTCGCACACCTTTTTCCCTTCGCCTCTATTTTCTCTTGTCTCCTCTTGCAGCGCTTGCAAGCGCTCCCCCCTCCCACCTCGTGTTTGGCTTTTGTGTGTTTGTGTTGTCGCGGTGGCGACAAGCCGTGTTCAAACGGGCCACGCTCTCTTCATGTTTTCCCCATTTTTTTTCTGCTCGCGCGCGTTTGTGTGCGTGCGCGTGTGCGTGTTCCATCCCTTCATCGCCTTCCTTCTTTGTGTTCCGCTTCTGCGCCCCACTCCTCCTTTATTGGCCGCATTGGTTTTTTTTCGTTTCGCTTCTCCCTTTCCGCCGCCGCCGCCGCCGCCGCCACCACCTCCCCCCTGCATGTTTGTCTGCCCATCGTGTCT
>NC_018251.1:716848-727197 GCF_000227135.1 Leishmania donovani | reverse complement strand
CGGGCAGAGTTTGAGGCAGGGGCCGTGCTCCGATGGCTGAGTCGGCGCATCGCTGTAGCGCGTGTGCCTACGGCTGCTTTGCACCACGCGATGGGTGGCGTGTGGCACGGCGTGTGGGCACAGCGGCCTTTGACCTCACGTTGTGTGCGGCAGCGAAAAAAAAACGGGCACGCGCCCAAGACGATTTTTTACCCTTTCTCTATGTGTATTCATATGCGTGTGTGCGTGTTTGACCCTCCCCCTCTCCCTCCTCCTCCTCTCCACCCCCACCCCCATCCCCGTCTTCCCGACCGTCGAAGGAGGGAGGCGCGCGCTCTACCCACAAAAGAAAATCAACAAAAAAACCGGAACTGTCCCTCTTGTCTCCACGCGTCTCCGACGCTCGGCGACGCTGTGACGCCCCACATTGTGTGTTTGCTTGTTTGGTCTCATCTACCCTTTTCCCTGCCGCCTTATCTCATTGTGTCCATATGTGTGTGTGGTACTGTTTGGCGTTTTCGTGTCCGTATATATGTGTGCAACTTGTCTGTGTTCGCTCCGCGCTGATCTTTCCTCGATGTTTCCGTCTGCCCCTCTCCCTCTCTGTGTGTGTGTGTGTGTGCTCGACGGCGTCTTGATCTCTCTTGTGTTGCGTGTTTCTCGTTTTCCCCTGCATGGATCTTCTCTTCTAAACCGACGAACCTGTTGAAGCGAAGACAGCGAAAGGCACCAACGACACCACAGCAGGTGAACGCGCCGTCGGAAGTAAAGGCTACGCCACTGCGCCGCTGTAATGTCGCACAGAGATGGGCGGGTGAGGAGAAGAGGGGCGTTTCGCTGTGCACGGGCCTTCACTCCTCAGCCTGCCACTCTCACTCTGTGGGTCTGCCTTTTGCTTCTTCAGCTCCCGATGCTGCTACTGCTGCTCACTGGGGCGCTGTGGAGTCGCCACACGCGCATGCCGCCCCCCCCCCGCCTTCCTGCTCCCTCTTCCTAGGCGATCCCGATGCGCGCGTGGTCCACGGCTCAAAGTAAGAGAAAGTGGGCTGAAGGTTGTTGATGCAATGGCGCTACCGCCCATCGTTACCCTCCACCCATCTGCCCACCCCCGAACGGCCCTGCGATACATCTTCACTCGCTACCCTGAGCTCCTGATTTTGTCCTCCTTCTCTTCTTCTATGTCGAGTTTGTCGCTCGCGGTGCCCTCATCATCCTCACACTCACCAAAACACGCGCAGCTTCTCAAACCCTTCTCGTCCTAGTGGCAGAACCTCTAGCTACGCATTACCCATCATACCCTTCCGCACTTCGCCTGTCTCTACCTCCTGCCATCCCCGATACAGCCGCCGACAGCTCTCTCCGTTCTTTTCAAACTCTTCACGCCTGCCTGCTTTCCTTTCACAGCACTGCCTCCGCCGCAGACACACACAAACGCGTTAAGAGCGCCAGTGAAAGAGGAGGTCTACGTGAGGACGCGTGGGCACGAGAGAGGAAGACAGGGAAAGGCGCGCGGCTATTCGGTTAACGAAGTGTCCCTTTCCCTTTGTTTTGTGTTTTTGTTTCGTCTCCTCTCCGTTCTCGGCTTGCGACAACACTAGTGGAGCGGGAGGAGGGGGAGAGAGGAGGACGAGGAAGAACGCCGCTGTCGCCCTTCCCTCACTGCCGCCTGGCTCATCTCTCTTGCCGCGCTCGGTGCTCTGCGAAACGTCCATTTGCTGCTGCTGCTGTTTTCTTCCCTGCCCCTTTTCCCTACGATCATTCTGCTGCTGGATTGTTGTTGTCGCTTCTCCCACCTCACCCCCACCCCTCCCGTTGTTCGTCTTTGGCCCCGACTACGGGTGTGGGCCCTTTTCTTGTGGCCCGCGCGCGTGTCTGTGCTCCACGCATCGCGGCTCAGTATCCATCCATCCTATATTCCTCCACACACTGCTGCCTCTGGTGCCGTCTACCCCTCACTCGCCACTCTCGTGTTGATCCTTTTTTTTTTCGTTTTCGCTCACACGTTTCTTCGTGCGTGCTTCCGCACTTCGCCTCTGCTCACCGGCAGCGCGTGCTGCTCCTGCTTCTCCCCTCCCTCTTTCTCGACTTTTTGACGGCTTGGACTGTCATAGCGGCAGCGTTGTCGAACTCCCCACACGCACACGCTGCCCATTGCCCACTGCCCACTGCCCACCACCACACTCCGAGTGCGCACAGACGGAGGCAAGGGAAAGTTGATGTATGTACGTGTGCTCACGCTATCTGCGCTGCTTCTTTCACTCGTTGAGGGCACGGCTGCCTCTCTCTCTCTCTCTTGCCTGTGTCTTTTCCTTTTTCTCTCCCCTTCCCCTCTCTTTGTCCTCCCAACCTTCCCTTTACCCATCCGATGTTCTACTCAGGCTGGGAGCTGCTCGCGCCAGCGTTCATGAACGTTGGCGCTCTTTCTGCAGAGCTGCGCCACAGCAACACGACCGCGGACGCCGCCGCAGCATACCTCACTCAGGACCTCTTGCTGGGCAACGACGATACCGATGGATCCGCGTCAGCAACGCCGCAGCGGCAGCACCAGCAGTCGAGCACCGAAGCAGCGGCACACATGTCTGCGTCCCCCGGCGACGGCGACGATGTAGCGCGACACACACCGTCAAGCCCCTCGCCGGCCAACAAAGAGCGTCTCTGCGCGCTGCCACACCGCGCACAGAGGCGGCGCACTCACAGCAACGTGGCAAAGGAGACGGGCTGCGTGCTGCACCTCGCCGCGAGGCCCGCCCTCTCATTCAAAGAGATGGAGCAGCAGCTGCACCGCCGCACGACCGGGTCCTCAGATTGCTTCCATGTAAAGAGCAACGCACCTGCCATATCACAGGCGGCGGTGGTGTTTATGGAGTGTGTCGTCACGTGGCCATCGGTGCAGCAGGCGGCCGACGCCGCCGGCGCCGGTGCCGCAGAACGAAATGCGCATCGTGACAACTCCGCCGTGTCGCCGACGGCTAGCGCTACCAGCAAGCCGACGCTACCGGCGCTGGTGCTGGGGGTCTGCCAGCGATCCCTGGAGTGGTACAGCCTGCCCGGGGAAGCGGAAAACAGCGTTGGCTTCTATGTGGCACAGCGCCTGATCGTCAAGAACGGCTACGAGGACGGGGACGCCGTGAAGCTGCCGGATGACGGGCGCAGCGGGGCTGGTGGCAGTCGCGTGAACTTCGGTGATCACGTCGGTTGCCTTATCGACCTCGTTCGCCACCAGCTCGCCTTCACGGTGAACAAAGACATCGTCTCCACCCTCCCACTCGAGCCTTCACTGGCGGACGGCAGCTATTACTTCGCCATTGGCCTCGCTCGACGCCCACAGCAAGCCACTGACGTAGTGGTGCGATTTTACAGCGGTGCGCAGTGCCTGAGTCAAGACGTGCCTCTCCGAAGGGGTGAGTTGCCCCTGCCTCATCAGCAGCAGAGACAGCTGCCTGTGTTCCCGCTGGCCAAGTACGTGCGCGAGTTGGCACTCCAGTCGGTGGGACGCTGCACCACTTTTATGTCAGGGCAAGAGGGCGAGTCGCACATTCGACGGAGTGCAGCCGCACCCTCGAGTGAGCAGCATTCGGGCGGTGGCTCGACGGTGGCAGCAGCCCATCGCTACACGAAGGGAAAGCGGCCTGATGTGCGCACTGTCAATGCATCCTGCGGCAGACAAATGCCCCTGGCCCCAGAGACACTCCGCGACACGCGCGTCACGGCCGTCCTGCGCGACTACCTCTCCGTTCGTGGCATGACAGGCGCGCTGCAGACGCTGGATGCCGAGCTGCATGAGCTTGCTCCTGCACAGAGTCAGCTGTACGCCACTGCAGCGGGTGCCGCTGGTAGGGGTCCTGCTGGCCCGTCGTCATCGCCACCCTCTGCGCCTGTCTCTGCACGTGCGCACCTTTCACATGTTCTCTGGCGCCCCCCAACGCCAGGCGAAGCGCAGGAAGCGTGGCAGTGTTACGCGGCAGACATGAGTCGCCTTCGTACGGCACTACTGCAAGAGGTGGCCTGTAGTGCCGACGGCGCACCGACTCCGCCCCTCTCCGCGCTTCTCGGCCAGCTGATGTTGTGGCGTCCGTCACTCGCCTACGCCTTCGCCTCCGTATTCGACAGCCATGTGGCGGCCGCGTCAGCGGGCGGCGGTGTTGGGGTGAGTGGCAAACACCCCAGAAGCGGTTCTGGCGCGACGATGCCGCTCTCGCCATACGACTGGGTGAGGCGCGTCGTTCATCCCTCTCTGTTCACATTGAGTATGCTGGGGCTTCGCCAAGACATTCGCTACCTCGTGCAGTCCTATCAGGCGGTGGAGGAGCTGTGGGGCATCCTGCAGACGTATTTGCGCGCGGCGCGTGCGGCGTGTCAGCAGACACACGCGGACCCCCATGGTCATTGCCCGCAGCAGCCGCAGCGGCTTTCCTTCGCAAACGGCAAGGAGGAGGCGTTGCCGGCAGAGCGTGGCACGAACGGCAGCAACAGCAAGCCCGGCACTACGAAGAGCCCTGCTTCTCATCAGGGGATTGCAGGCAAGAGCTCGTTCTGCCACTCTCGCATTTTCTCCAACGCGTCTTTCGCGCCCACGCCCGAGGCGGAGCGGCAGGCGCAAGCCGCCTTTACGTCTTATTTCACGCAACTCGTATGGAACCCGGCACGCGTGCTTCCTTCTCCCATGACGCACATTTGCCGCGCCTCACCGCTCTCTGGTGGTACAGGTGCAGCTGCACGCGCAAGCTCACGTGACGCGCTCGCACCGGCGTCCCTCGATGCGCTGGCGGCGCTGGCCGGCCGCGCAGACGCCGGTATCGTCCCTCACTCCAAGAGGACGCCCTCCGCCCCGTACGGCGGTCGCATCCGCCGCCGTGCGGATGCAGATGTGGATACAGATGCAGATGCAGAGGACTTCCGCGCCTGTGCGGCCGCGTGTGCTGCTTCGGTACGACTAGGCACATCAACTGCAGCTGGCGGCAACGGCAACGCGTCGCAGGAACGGCACCGACAACCGTCGTCGCAACAGCCACAGCCGCAGCAGCGGCCGCTCTACATAGCGCATGTGGAAGAGGCAATTTTGGTCCTCTACCGCGGAGCTGTTGTACCGGCCCCAGCGCCGTCGCGCTCCTCGCAGGTGTGCCTCCTGCAGACGCTGTCAAGTCTTCACACGCATACTGTTAGCACGCTGCGGCAGATGGAGCGGTTCGTGCGGCATGGCGGGGGCAGCACCGGCTTCGCAGATCGCACTGCCCTGGACTCGATCGATCTACTGGACACGCTCCTGCGCACCGTGCAGCATCGCTACCGGCAGCAAGTGTGGCGGCGTCTCGTGCACGCAGTGGAGGACGTCAACCAACAGCTGGAGGGACGGCTGCGGAGTTGGGGAGCTGTGGCGCAGCAGCCGCAGAGGATGCAACCTTCGCTAGCTATGCCATCATCGTCTCAGGTGCCGCCGGTGATTGCAGGGCCGAGACGGTGGCATGCGTGTCTGGACGGCTGGCTTGAGGAAGAAGACGATGCCGAAGACGGTGAAGACATCGATCGCGACGCGGCTGTCCCAGAGGACGACGAGGCCACACAGCGGCGGTCGCCGGTGAGGTCGCTAATGGCCGGCTTTTCGTCCTTCAGAGCAGGCGAGACGCCGACCCATGAGGCACTGGTCGCCAGAAAGGAGGGTGAAGGCGACCAGCCGTCACCGGCGGAGGCCACGCGGCAGATGTCTGCCTTCCCCAGCTACGAGGACCTGACAACGTTTATGCCGTCCCTCCGCTCGCTCTGGCGACGTGTGGAGGCGCGAGCAGCGCTAGAGCCGTCCTTGCACCTCGTCACGGAACTCTTTGTTCAGGAGTTGCGGCGGTCGTTGGACTTGGCTCCCGCGCTGGGGTGGCGCGCGAGGACATCCACAGCGCCGTGTGCTACTCCTAACCCTGGGCCGGCCTCCTCAGCCGCTGTCTCCACAGAGGCCGTCACTTCACCACTGGCGGCCGTGAAGTCAGAGCCGAAAGTGGTGACAGTGAAGCGCCCCTTAAGTGTAGCGTCTGGCCGGAGCAGCGTGAGCTCCAACACCATCAGTGCTCTGCCTCCACGCACGGCGCGGCCATCTGGCATGGGTGGCGCGGAGGATGACGAGGCAGCGGCGCCGGAGGGTGATGAGGCGGAGGCGGTGGCTCGCTGGTTCGCTGAGGAGCTTTACCTCGGTTCCATGTACATGAAGCGTGTTTTCAAGCACATGTCTGGTTGCTGAGGGTACCGTACGGCGTCGGCACTCGCGCACGCAGTGCAAGGAGGGGGACGCGTATCTCGGTGCAGCTATACATACTTCCAGCAGTGCACTGGGTTGCCCTGTCTCTGTGGTGCAGTCTGTGAAGAGCGAAGAGCAAAGGAAGGAGAGGGAGGTGCATCAGCAGCCATGTGCAAGGAGGGTGGACAGGGGCAGCCGGCGCAGCAGGGACGAGGACACAGTACGTTTGGTGGGATGAAGCGTGGCTTCAGGGGGCGAGGCGTCAAGGAGTTGAGATGCGGCAGTCTGTCCTTTAAGTGGGTAGATGGGGGGCGTTCACGGTACGGTGTGCATGTCTGATGTTTGCCCAGGTATGTGTACTCGCGCGTCGGCATACTGTCTCCATCCTCTCGCTCTCCGTTCCCCTGCTCTCTCTCTCCTCTCAGGGACCGGCGAATGGTTGCTGCGGCTGCGGCTGAGGCTCGCATACTCTCGCCCACTCACGTCTTCGCCCCTCCAGTTTTCGCTTTTCTTTGTCTTTGTGTGCTGCACCTCTTCTCGTTGTGTTTGCGTGGTTTCGCATGCGCGTGTGCTGAGTGGCATGGACTGTGATGAGGGTAGCACGACATTGGTGAAGGGGAGGTGGAGGGCGAAAGGGTTGAGCATGTCATGTCAATCGACATCCACAAATACATACACACGCACACACGCAGGCGTGCTCTTACCGCGCACTCATTGCTTCGAGGGTGGGCGTTCGTTCACGCATCTCTCCTCTTTCCTTTTTCTTTTCCTTCGGTGCGTCGCATGCAAGTCTGATGTTGCATCGAAAAGCAAGCAGCGATGGTAGTCAAGGAGGTGCAGGGAGAGGGGGCGGAGGTGTGGTGCTTCACCTCCTCCTCTATTGGACATTACGCAACAGCAAACACGAAAAAAAAACACGAGCAACATGTGGACGCGAGGCTTATGAAGTCCACTGCCGCACACAGTCTCCCTCTCTATCTCGTCTCCATCTGGGCAGAAGTGTGCTTTACTCCGACGTGTATGCGTGTGTGTGCTGGCAGTCTTCTGTCGTACTTCGCAGAGGAGAGCAAGGAAAAGGGGGGAGGAGGGCAGAAAGGGATACTCGTGTGCGCGAGATTCTGCGAGGAAGGGGGAATGGGTACGGCGGCGACTGTCCTGAGACCCCTTCACCCCCACTCTTTCCTTTGCCGTGGATCTCTCCGTCATCAGCGCCTGCCCGCCAACGTCGACATGGCATGTGTCCGTGTTATCTCAGCCGTCGCCTCAACTCCTTCCCTCTCACCTCTCTCGCCCATCCCCCTCCACAATCGTGTTGGCGGGAGGGTTCATGTGACGAGTGGAAACTATTTTGACCGCTCCCTTCCTTTTTCGTATTTCCGTTGTGTGGCCGAAGCGTGATCCACCTGCGCGCACGCACATCACCGCCACTCATCCACCTCGTCGTGTAGTATCCACACACCCAAACGCACGTAAATCCGTAGCGGGAGATACAGACAGCGTCGGCGCCTTCCCTCGCCTCCCCAACCCGACACTTACACGCATTCACGATGTCCGACTCTCATCAGATTTACGCGGTGGCCGGTCACGCACTTCCGCTGCCGCCCAAGCGCACACCGCCTCGCTACAGCACTATCACCCGCTCTGAGGAGCAAGAGTGCCGCATAAGTGTCCGTGCAAACTCTCCCGGTCGCGCCGAGACGCCGCGTGATGGCGAGATAAGTCCCGTCGCTGTAGCCCTGCAGCGCGAATCACAACTCGGATACCGCGGCGAGGCTGCTCATCCTCCGCCAGAGGACTCGAAGCACCTGGCTCCACCCACCTTGCAGAAGTCCAAGGTGCCATCGAGTCGGCTGGCCGGACCGTCAACGCCGCGGCAGCAGTCGCAGAAGTCGACGGAGCTGGAGCTCGACGACCTCAGCAGCTGCTTCTCGTCACACTGCAACAGCGCGCCAGATACCAACGCGAAGATGCACGCGGCAAGCGAGTTCTTGGCTCAGGGCGGCTACGCGACCCCTCCTCATTTGAATATGACCGCCGTCGTACCAGAGGACGGTAGCTCCATCGACAGCCGTCCGTCTCTGAACCGCACCAAATTTGAGGCAGCAGTGGCGGCGGCAGAGGATCAGGATCGCAATGCCGTTCCCGCGAGGCCCATCGAGACGTCTAGGACTCGCCGCAGCCAGGCGCCTGCCAACCACCACAGCACCCCGGCCGCAGCGGCGCCGGCGAGCGGCACCCGCTCTACAGCAACACAGTCCACTTTGTCGCGCTACAACCATTCCAAGGGATGCGGGGCGTACAGCGGCGACCAGCGGCAGCAGGCTGAGAGCACAGACGGAGCTCCTCAGAAGCATCAGCAACAGCAGCCAAGGCCACGAGGCGCACCTGCCACGGAAGCTGCGGCGCACCCAGCAGCCTCGGCGGCGAGCAGCGCGGGCAGCAGCAGGCGAAGAGGTGTGTCATCGCATGAGCGCTCACCAAGCGAGGCAAGCTCCTACCGTCGCGACAAGCATAGCGCCCGCAGCGCACCCGTGTGTTATGTCGAGCAGCACAGCCGCTCCCCGGTCAGAAATAACAGAGCAGCCCTCTTGTCATCCCCAGTGTCGGTCGATCCTCATCTCACCCACGAGTACTCTCAGCAGAAGATGGAGGAGCGCCGAGCGTCGAAGTCGCGTGTGGTGCCCAGCAGTCAGTCAACGGCTGTGGTGGTGGTTTCATCAAACGCGTGGAACAGTATCCGCACTTCCCGCAACGGCGAAGACCCGCTGGAGATGAGCGTCCCTATCGCAGAGCGAGTGAACTTCATGTCCACATTGGCACGGCACCGCGACAGCTCGGCGTCCGTGCCTATGGGGACGCTGGAGGGCACGGAGCTGCTGCCGGGGCTGCCCCAGCTGCAGGGGCACCGAAACGATGACAATGCCGATCGCCCCTACCGCACCATTATCCGCTTCATCGAATATCAGCCCAAGGGGGAGCGACCCGGATTGGAAGAGATACTGGCCAGCTACTCTGGTCGTGAGGACGCGCTGTGTTGCGCCTTGGGTGAAGCGTACGGCGACGACTTTGAGATGCTGAAACTCGGTTGCAGCCACACGCCGGCGGTTCCGCTCTTGGCAGATCGCCCTTCTGCCGACAAGCGCGCCACCGCCTCATAAGCAGAGCTACGTTGTGGCTGTACCTCACAAGCTCCGCGAGTATCCTGTGCACGTTGCGCTGCGGCTGAACAGGGCGCAGCCGCGGGCGAGGGTGGCGTTTCAGCCAGCTAGCCCTGCAGAGCCTCCTCACAGCCGCAGCGGACGGCACATGTGAGGGACCCCGTATCAACACACTAACGGCGGCGATGGCGTGGTTCCGCAGGAGTGGCGGGAAATTGAAGACAAGTACAAGGAATCTTCATCAAAGCCTATGAACGTGTCACGCGATGTCGGAGAGCAGAGGCCGTATGATGACCGCGTTGAAGAGAGCGGTGCCACAGGTGCCTCAACGCCATCTCGACAGAGATACGAGAAGGCTACACACAATGAAGGGGGGGCGTAAACTTCCTTACCCTTGCTCGCGCTCACAGCACTTAGCTTACCACCCCCCCCTCCCATCTCCCTTTCCGGCTGTTGCTCCGGGGACGCACGTCTGGCTGTGTGCGTCGGCGACGCCCCCTGTCTCCGAGCGCGCCCTCCCCCTCCCCCTCCTCCTCTTCCTCTCCTTCCTTTTTGCGACCATTGTTTTCCATCTATATCTATATATATATATGTTTATCTGTATCTCTCCCTCTCTATATTGATGCTTTTTGCATTGCCTCTTTCACTTCCTATTTCCCCTCCCCTTCATGAGCCAGCGACGGTTGCGAGCGAAAGGAGGAACGGAGGGGAAGGGGGTTGAGCACGAGCATGGACAGCAGAGAGAGAGAAGGGTGACTTCTTGGCTTCTTCAGCTGTCGATGCCCCTCCCCCCCTCCCCCGATGACAAGGTGAGGTGGGGGGGGGGCACACCTCACACACACACACACCTCAGTGCGTCGTATCGATATCTTCGGACCCTCTCCTTATGGGGAAGCCGAGCAGCCTCGCCCGCCCCCCCCCACCTCTGTCAATGCACAACCACCTCTGGTGGGTGGCAGGGCCAGGTGCCTGCGGCGTAGGGGGAGGCC
>NC_018251.1:716340-716749 GCF_000227135.1 Leishmania donovani | reverse complement strand
ACCCCTCTCCGTATGGGGAAGCCGAGCAGCCTCGCCCGCCCCCCCCCACCTCTGTCAATGCACAACCACCTCTGGTGGGTGGCAGGGCCAGGTGCCTGCGGCGTAGGGGGAGGCCAGTGCGATGTACCGCCACTGATGCCGGCGGTCAGGTCCTGGATGGCGCTTCATCGGAGAGAGCTGCGACAGTGAATACGCTTGCACTATCCACATGATGGGCAGCGTGTCGACGTGACTCGACCGCATCTCAGTCGGCCCTTGCTGCCCGCTGGTGGGTGAGCCTGAGCCATCCCAAGCGATGCGCCAGCTGGCGACCTGCTCAGCGTGGAGTGGCGGGCAGAGTTTGAGGCAGGGGCCGTGCTCCGATGGCTGAGTCGGCGCATCGCTGTAGCGCGTGTGCCTACGGCTGCTT
>NC_018251.1:660081-716241 GCF_000227135.1 Leishmania donovani | reverse complement strand
AGAGTTTGAGGCAGGGGCCGTGCTCCGATGGCTGAGTCGGCGCATCGCTGTAGCGCGTGTGCCTACGGCTGCTTTGCACCACGCGATGGGTGGCGTGTGGCACGGCGTGTGGGCACAGCGGCCTTTGACCTCACGTTGTGTGCGGCAGCGAAAAGAAAAAACGGGCACGCGCCGAAGAAGGGAAATCCACTTTTCATCCTTGCTGCGCGCACCAAAACCCCCACCCACCCACCTTTCCATCCAGCCTCCCCTTTCTTTATCTTGGTCTTTCCTTAAAGGCTGCCGTTTCACAGCGTTCTTCGTGCAACAAAACTAACAACTTCCCAATGCTTTGTGTACACTACTCCATGTGTAGCCCCTCCCCTCCCCAGAAAGGAGGGGGGTGAAGCTGCGTAAAGGGGCGCATGCGCATAGCTCGAGAGCGCTGCTGAGTGTTTCAGTTCTCGGTAGTATAGTGGTTAGTATACCCGCCTGTCACGCGGGTGACCCGGGTTCAATTCCCGGCCGGGAAGGTTTTTTCCTGCCCAACACCGCCAAACCACACACCCAGGCACACCCGAACACGAGCCTCCGTCCTCACCCTTCTGCCCTCCCTCTCAACTGTCATCCAGCGCCTTCTGATTAATATTCATACACGCACAGAGAGGTCTCTGCAGAGATACGGGTCACTTTCCCTGTCCTCGCCTCCCCCTCACCGCACAACGCCTCTGTGTTGTGCCGGAGCTGCAGCACATGCATCTCCCTCTGTTTTCTTGCTTACCCCAACACCTATACACTCACTCACGCACACCAACGTATCCCTTGGCTGTCGCGGTGGCGTACTTATGTGTATGGTATCGCCACGCTTGTCTACTTGTCTCTTCTTTTCCTGTGTTTTCACTCTTGATATTCAATGCAGCGAGGCCAGGAGAGGCGACTTCAGTGCCGCGATGCGGTGCTGTGGACCGCGAGGGCCTCAGTGGTGGTCCTGCTATGCGCACTACTCGGCGGCTGCGGCCTCGCAGGTGCTGCGGCCGAACAAAAGCCGTTGGTGCTGCATGCAAGCCTCGTAGACCTCCTCAACGCGGAGAACGCGCTGTGGACGGTGTCGCTCGGCACTCCCAACGCTGCGAGCCCATCAGTCGTGTGGACAGCGATGCACGAGGTGCGCGTGGAGACGCAGCCCTCCCAGTCGGCCGCTTCGCTTCTCTTCATGCTGCCGCCGCCGACCAGCTTGAGGCACCGCGCCGAGGACGCGGAGGAAGAAAAATACGACGAAGACGGTTCGGCGACGGGGAAGCAAAGCGCGGCGCCCGGCGACGATGCCTTTGCACAGACGCAACGCCGGAAGCCCTTTGGCCACCTCGCGCGGTCCTTCCACGGAGTCTCTTGTGAGGAATACCGGACGGGCGGGCGAGGGCAGCAGGGCACCGTGCAAGGCCGGTGCTTCTTCCTGCGGGACGACGGCGAGGACTTCTTTGTGCGCTACGAGGTACAAGGCGCCGGCAACGGGGAATCAAAGAGTGACAGCGAGGAGGCAGCTGCCGCCAAGACCGCCACAGCAGTGCGCCGCCGCAGCCGCCGAGGCCGTGCTTCGGCGAAGGCTGTCGCTTCACCGAAGGCAACGGCGAGCAGCAGCGCAGAGGCGTCGGGGGCGGAGCCGCGGATCGTGCGCAGCGCCTCCGCCAGTGGCGTGTGGACAGAACACATCCTTCTGGGCGATAGCGCTGCCGCGGGTGCGAAGGAGACGAGCGCTGGCGCGGCAGAGGAACACGTCCGTGTCGGAGACGTGACCATTGATGAGTACATCCGTGAGATGGCAGATGCGCGCCGCTCCAAGCAGGTGGTGCTGAAGCTCGCTATAGCGGTGCCCCGAAAGGCCGGCGCCTCGGCGGATGGAGGCCAAGACGACCTAATGCATGTGCGGCTGGAGTGCATCACCGACGCTTTTTATGAGGCCATGGTGGAGCGTAGCACCGGCGTGGTGAAGGCAGCTCGCACGAGCTTCTTCTATCGCTGGGTGTGGCCGGTGCTGTTCGTCACTGCCATCTACGCGATGCTGGCGGCGACGGCCCGGCTGGTTGCCTGGCGCAAGGCGTCGCAGGGGAGTGTGGCCTCGGCTACTGCTGGCGCGACGAAGAAGAAGCAGCAGTGATGGGCGGCTGCACAGGCAGCGCAGACCACATATGGCGCTGCTAACCTTCTCTCTCTCTCATGTGCTGTGTGAAGGACGATGTTGATGATTGAGAATGAGAATGCAAGCAAGCAAGCAGATGGAGCGGGAGGTCAGTGAAGCGGTCGGGGATGGATAGGGTTGTTTGAAGAGGGCTGGGAAAGGGGAGGTGTTGCAAGACCAAGCAAGAGCAAGGCACCGGGTGTATGTGTAGGTCTACGATCAGGGCTGACGTTCGCAGTGCTCATCAGCCCTTGTCCTCCGTTAAGCATGCCTCCTCGTCGTTGCGGTGGGCCTCTCTGGGCGGCGCACACAGACACAGACACGCACGGCTCAGTCAAGAATGGCACCCTTGCGTCCATGCACGGTGTCCTCGTACGGGTGCTCTCCATGGCTGCGCTCACCCCACGCCCACGCCCCCCTCATACCCGCTATCCGCCTTGTTTGCTGCGTGCGACCCAAGATGCTGACGCGGGTGCTGCTTGAAACGCCTGTATGTGTGTGGGCGGGTGTGGGACTGTGGCTGAAAAGAATGTAACGTCTTCCCCACCTTTTCTTGTTTCCGCGCGCCGTGGCGACCGAAAAGCTACCGCGCCCGTGAAAGCGCATACCGGCTCCTCGACTAACTCCCTCGCAGGAAGAAAGAAGAAAGAGGAGGCGCATCGTGAAGGAGCAGGCAGTGGTACAGAGCAACACACTGAGGCAACTTGCATCGAGAGCCAGGATTCCACCCAATGAGTGGCGCCGGCCAATCTTCGGCGGCGCTCATGAAGGCTGCTGCTGTGGGCAAGGATGAGCGGGTGAGGTGAACGGTCACGGTTTCCGCCGCTCTGTCGACGCCCATACCATCGGCGCACATGAACCACAGTGCACCTCCCGCGTCACGCGCGCCCGCTGTCGTCTCTCTTCTCTTCTTTGGCATGTTCACCCTCCTCCCCCCCCCTACCCCCTCCACACTGGGCAGCACCAAAGAGAACGTTTCTCGCTCAGCTAGCAACGTGTCCGCCGCCTCTGCGATACCACCAGCCACATCCGCCACCATGACCGTGCCGATCGACCAGCTCACGAACGCGCAGATTAAGGAGGAGCTGCGCACGCTGTACGCCGTCACCGACTTCGCCGACTGCATCGAGCACGGCGATCTCCAGAAGAAGCTGCAGGCAATTCGTGACTCGACCCCCATCACTCACGGCCTCCGCTATGGCACGCTGCTGGAGATCGGTAACAAGAGCCCGACCGGCGTCGTCACCCTCGTTCACGGTCTGGGCGACTCCGCTTACGGCTGGGAGAGCGTCGGCCACGAACTCTTGCGCCGCCTGCCTCACCTTCTCTTTCTGCTGCCTACCGCCCCGTCACGGAGCGTGACGATCAACGGCGGCATGTCGATGCCTGCTTGGTACGACATCATAGACATGTGCAACAGCGGCCTGCTCAGCGGCCGGCAGGATGTCGCCTCCGTCCGACAGTCCTGCGACTATGTGCGTAGCATCGCCCACGTGGCAACGAAGAAGTATGGCATCGCGCCGCAGCGTGTTGTCTACAGTGGCTTCTCCCAGGGCGCGGCTGTCTCACTCTGCACTGGGCTGACGGCGCACATCGCCCCGGCTGGCATCGCGTGCATGTCCGGCTACCTAGCTGCGTGCACGGATGTGCTGCCG
The DNA here is from genome assembly GCF_000227135.1 of Leishmania donovani. Lineage (NCBI taxonomy): Eukaryota > Euglenozoa > Kinetoplastea > Trypanosomatida > Trypanosomatidae > Leishmania > Leishmania donovani. Next base: position 712,431 of record NC_018251.1, on the reverse strand, counting down.
CGCATTGTGCAGAAAGCCGTTCCTATCACCATGTTCCACGGCCGTCAAGACCCCGTTGTGCCCATTTCCGCCGCGAAGGAGACGAAGGAGATATTGGAGAAGGACGGCGGTGTCGCCCCGATCAGCTTCCTGGAGTACGACATGGATCACTCCACCCTCCCGCAGGAGATCAACGACCTCACCTCGTTCTTATCTCGCGTTCTGCCGGAAAAGTTCTAAGTGAGTTCCGAAAAAACAAACAAACAGAGGAGCGCAGTATGTGTGTGCATGTGTATTTCTGTGTTCTCGTGCGTTGTCCGAGTCTGTGATTGTTATCGTTTCTGGAAGCATGTAGCAACCTCCAGCGCCGCCTCCGTGGGGACGGCGAGGGAGGCGGATCGCCCCTCCGCAGTTCGGTGGTGGTTAGACTAGGGAAAAAGAGCACAAGAAAATGTTATAGAACCAATTAAGAAGGATGTGCTGGAGTCACAGACGCCCCTCTCTTCCACTCCCTGCCCATCTCCACACTCACCATCGCACGCGTGCGAGACTAGGCGAAGGGCCACTCGTGTATATGCGAACACTCCCCCTCCCCCTTTCTCCCTTCTCTATCCTCAAGTTACTCTGTGCAGGGGCGCCGCAAGCCTCCGCAAGAGGCGAAAGGAAACCGGGCGCACAGAAGAACAGCACTCGTGACGTGCGTGTGGCTGTATGTTCACCGAGCCCTTTGCGCTTCGCGTTATCTCACGGCAGATAGAAAAAGGCGTGCCGAGGTGCGCGAATCCTCGTGTCGCACGATGCGACTCACGCCACTCCGATGCTCAGCAGCGGCCTTTAACTTCACCTCACTGCTCCTCCAAGGCAGCGGCGGTGGCTACCGTTTCTTCGAAGATATGTACCCAAAGCACGACCCCGCCCCGCGATACAGGTACTACGAGGACCAGATGCAGAGCCCCACGGTACGGTCGCTGGAGCCCAAGAAGCAAATGACGGAGACGGAGAAGCTGCACCATCTGCACGACTGGAAGAAGGACAAGGAGGGGCTCACCCCACCACCGGAGTTCGGCTGGCCAGAGGAGTGGGGCCCGGAGCCGGGGGAGGAGGGGCACAGTGAATGGTACAGGAAGAACCGCATGTACATGTCATATGAGGAGAAGTCCCGCTACGACCTGCGCGTCGGTGTGCCGGTGGAGAAGAACTCGATGCGGCACCAGGAGATGCCGTACCAGAAGCGCATGAAGGCCGCCTACGTGAATTTGGAAGAGAAGAACCCGCAATACTTCGACCCCCGCCAGCGCAAGTACTGGGCCGAGTACTCGTACGAGGATCAGCGCGACACGATGGCCAAAGCGCGTGATGACTACATCACGGAGTGGCTCGACGAGCCAGGGGTAACCAAGGAGAACGTGGCCAAGAAGATCGGCGACTACAACGGGACGGCAAAGAACCAAAACGTGAAGTCGGTGCAGCGGCGGCCAGAGTGGGAGCTGGCGCCGCGGCCCGAGTACGATGACGATTGAAAGAGGCGAAGAGGGCACAGAGATGTCCACTCATGCACCTCCCCCCCCCCCTCCCGCTCCTCTTTCGTGCTCCGTGTCTGAGCTTCACGTGATTGGGGCTGCTGCTGATGGCAAGGGTGGGGGTGGGGACCAATGAACGGACAGTGATGCATACTGGTACTGCTGTCGTTGTTGTCTTCCTTTGGTATGTGTTGGGGAGGTCGCACTGCTTCACTTGATGTCGGCAGCGCACGCTGGCTGCATTACAACGATACGTGTATATACCGGCGCCCACACACACACACACGAAGCGCGCCTACTCCCTTTCTCTCTGTGCCCCTCGTGTGTGTGGCACGTGGATCTTGTCCCGCTTATCCACTTTTCTATCGGTACCCTTTCCAGATCACCCGTCTCATCGCTCTCGCTAGTTGCCCGTGCCTCGGTGCTTACGCAAGCACTTCTCATCGAACGTCCACCGCTTCCTTGAGGTTCAACGTGGCGATAAGAGAAGCGAGTGCAGGCAACATGAAAGGAAGAGACGATTACAGCTGAGGGGAGGTAGCTCTTGGGTGCAGCCGCAACTGGAGTAGGCCCCTTCGGCTCATATGATAATGTCGCTGCCCCCCCCCCTCCTTCACCCCCTTACTCTCCCCGAGGAGGAGGGCGCGGCGCAGGGCTGTCATCGCCAGCTCTAAGCGTATGAGTGCGACTTGTTGCTTGTGTTGCCTGACTGTCTTTGCTCTCTTCCCGCACCCCAATCCCACGCGCACGCTCAAACAAGCACACATCACCGCAAAGCCATCCAGAGCACTGCCAAGGAGAGGCAGCATCGAAAGGAAGCAGGACGAGTTGAGGAGGTGCGACTGCATACCCTCTGCACCGGCACAGCGACAGGCATACAGACGATTCCATGTTTCACTTCGGTCTTAGAGGCCGCCTTGTGGCGATGTCGGCAGCCTCGGTCGCTGCCCCGTTAAATATCACGGCGCGCCGTCTGCTCTTCTCTTCCGGCAATGCGTCTTCATCATCAGCGGCCTCGGTGACTGGCACACGTAGGTCCTCCGCAGGCGCCGCACACGCACCTCTCTCTTCCTCATTCACGTCCGCTCCGTCAGCAGGAAGGCACAAGGCCGTCAAGTCAATGTTGCCGCCGGCAGCATCAGCAGCAGCAGACAGCATCCACAAGTTCAGCGACGACAAGGCAGAAGCCTCCGCGTACGTTTGCGGCGCTGACGACGTTCCTTCGTACTCCAGTGCTTCGCACATGAGCTACCTCATGCTGCACAGCCGCCGCCTCTGGCTGCCTCTGGTGCTCTACGCCTGCTACTACGCACTGTCGGCGTACCTCAACCCAGTGCAGGCGGGTCTTTACGCGACGGCCAGTGTTGTGGTGCAGCGACTAAGCGTACACGGACGCAGAAACAAGGTTCACAAGGACATGACCGGCTACACGTGCGTCGTGACAGGCGGCACGAGCGGCATTGGCCTCTACACGGCGATGCAACTGCTGGATATGGGCGCCCACGTCATAATCGCTGCGCCTTCAGGAAAGGAGAAGGAGACGATGGATTTCCTACAGCGAAACTGCCTCGTTGGTGCGCCGGCTGCAACCGCGACGGTCGCGTCCTCCTCCGCTTCACCTGAGTGTGAGCCTCTCGAGAACCGCGTCACCTTCATCGCCATGGACTACATGGACCAGCTGGAGGTGATGGCAGCTGCCGCGCGCATCAAGGCCCTCACGCACGACCGCATCGACCTCCTCGTGAACTGCGCGGGTGTGTGGAAGGAGGAGCCGACCGTGACGAAGCAGAAGTTTGAGGAGCACATCGGCGTCAACTTCCTCGGGCCGTTCCACTTCACCGAGGCGCTGCTCCCGTCCCTGCGCAAGTCATCGCATAGGTGCGGCCGCATCGTGTACGTCACGTGCGCCTCACACAACGGCGTCTCCAGAGGGAACGTGGTGCGTGAGCGCATGATGCTGCTGCCGGGGCCGAACGAGTTGCAGATCACCGCGCGTTGCTACAGTGCGTCGAAGCTCGGCAACATTTACCATGCTCAGTCCATTGCGAACCGCCGCTATGAAGGCATCCCGCTGAACCGCCAGAGCGATCTGCACCCCGTCGATGTATGCTGCGCCGACCCGGGCTTCTGCTTCACCTCACTGCAGCAAGCAAATGTGAGTCCGTTTCTCGGCAACAGCATCGTCGCCCGCACGCTTCGGTCTCTGTGGATCAAGGATGCGTACGAGGGTAGCCAAACTGTTGTGAACTGCTGCGTACGCGACACGATCGAGAACGGCGGCTACTACGCCGAGTGTGCGCTGATGCCAAGTGGGCTCAGCAAGCGCGCGAAAGACCCAAAGAGCCGCGACGATGTAGTGCACTGGGCTATGGCGAAGACGATTGCCAAGTACTACACGGTACAACCGGAGTAAGAGTCACCCATCGATGGATGCGTTGGAGTACGGGGGGGGGGGTCAGTGCGTATGTCCATGTGTACGTGTTATTTTGGTTCTCGTGGCGTGCTGATGGACTTCAAGGTAAAGTGGGTGAGGGTTGATCAGGGGGCGGTTGTCGCCAGAGCGTCTTTGTACGAGTGGCTAAGTAGCACAACAAGAGCAGTAACACGAAGAAGATGGTCAAATGCTAGATCCGCAGCGCTGGGCATGAGGAGGGGGAAAAAGGAGGCGGCGGGGCAAGTGCTGTGCACCAATTCCGCCTCGCTCTGCGTACGCGTGCCCGCACGCGTGTGAGAGCACACATACTCACCTCAAGGAAGGAGTAGTGAATGTGGGCGCGCCTCGCTGCGCCCTCCCCCTCCCCCCTCGCACCCGCATCTACCATCTCCTGTGCTCGTGTGTGTGGAGGAGGGGGGAGGAGGGCGTATGTGCGTGTATATCCTCTACGTTGCTCCCTAGGTGTCTCCTCTCTTCCTGAAACTCTTGCGTGGATAGCGTTGCTTGTGCATGTCTGCGCATGCGTATGTGTGCACCGTTCGCATTCTCTTTCAATATCCATCACTCACGCGCACCTACGCAGGAGAAAAGGGTGTGCCAGACGTTCGACGTGGTGGAAACGCAAGGCGCAGCATGTATCGGTATTGTACGAGCGCATCCTTGGCCGTGGGAGCAGCTGCGCCGCGAGTGGTGCCCCGACACTCACAGTCCGCCGCCGTCCTGCTCCGTCTTCATTGCAGCTGCACTGAGGGCTTTCGCCGCACCACCGTCATTGCCCATTCCCAACGGCTGGCACACACACAAGCCCTCGCCCTGATACGGCGCTGGATAAGCAAGGGTTCACGTGGGTTGGCATCTTCGCTCATGGCCTCCCCTCCATCGGCGCCGTCAGCTCCGTCCGCTGTCTCGAAGGCAGCATCAGACGACATCGTGGCGGCAACCACAGCAAGCGGCTCTGGGGAGGCGGCGCAGCGAGTCAAACTGCGCTCTGCACGTCCGTCACCGCGCTCGATCTCGCATGTGAAGCAGAAGCCGCTCTTCCCGGGCATGTTCCGCCACGTCTCAATGTTCGAGGGCGAACACGTCTACCACTATGGCCGCCACACTTTCACCATCATGCGGGACAGTGTGGTCATGGGTATAATACCGGCAGGCTGTATCCTGGGCTACATTGTTACCCACATGCCCTCGGGGCCGGTGATTCCGTTTGAGGTGCAGTGCTTGTTCATGGCCGCCTTGTTCGTGCTGTCGCGCCTCATGGCAGCCGGCAGGCGCAACCGATGCACCAAGGACCTGACTGGTCGGCATGTTGTCCTCACCGGCGGCACCAGCGGCATCGGGAAGGCCACCGCGGCGCAGCTGGCAAAGATGGGGGCGGACATCACGATTATAGCCAAGGACTCGCCGCACGCCGCGGAGGCGCTCTTGTACGTGCGCAGCCACGCCAAGAACAGCGTCGATCAGCAAATCCACCTGCAGCCGCTGAACCTCGACGACTTCATCGCGGTGCGGGAGTACTGCAAGCGCGCGCGGCACAGCAACCGTTCCATCGACATACTAGTGAACGCGGCGGGAGTGCTGCAGGAAAAGTACGTGACGACCCGCTTTGGCGATGACATGCAGCTGGCCATCAACTTCCTTGGCCCGTATCTACTCACCGAGGGCCTGCTCCCGCTCGTGGAGGCGGCGCACGGCCGCATCGTCTACGTCGCATGCAGTGCGCACGTGGGCGTGAAGGGGAACGTCGTGCAGACGTACCTCAGTGGGCGTGGCGTATGGTCACCGCGAGTCGCAGACAAGTTCGACGGCTTGGAGCAGTACGGCTTCACAAAGCTCGGCAACATCTTCCACGCCCAGCAGCTGGCCCTCCGCTCCTACCCGAAGCCGGCGAAGAGTAGCGTGTCCTCGAGGCTGACGCTCCAGCAGCAGGTAATCGGGACTCCTGGTGGGCGCAAGCAGCCTGCGTCGCGCAGGTCCGGATATGCCGCCGCTGTTGAAGTCGCTGCAGCCTCACAGGCCAGCGGCACTGAAGCTGCCGGCGCCACGGCAACCGTAAACATCGAGCCACGATTCACTTGCTGCGCCTGCTCACCAGGGGGCGTCATCACAAACCTGTACCGTAGCACCCCGTTCTCCGGCACCTTCGTGTATCTCTACTACCTCTACATCCTTGTAATGCGCACCGCGTGGGAGGGGAGTCAGACGGTAGTGAACTGCTGCGTGCGGGACGACTTCAAGAACGGCGGGTATTACATGAACACGCGCTATCAGCCAGCCGGACTGTCCAAGACGGCCTGCAACGTGGCGGAGCGCGATCAGGTGATGACGTGGGTACACAACAAGATGAAGCCGTACATGAAGTGGGAATAGGAAGCGCGCAGTCCTGTATGCGTGCATGTCTGTTTGTGTGTGCGCGCGCATCCATCCAGGGGTGCGGAAAGCAGAGATTGATGGTCACAGACGCACTCGAGCTCCAGATAGCAAAGCAACCAGCACCGCGAACATGACGCGTGAAGACACTCACAGACGCGCCACACACACACACACACAGAGGTGGTGCGTGGGTGGTTGGATAGGAGGGGAGAAAGCGATGATGCGCCTCGTGGCCATGGAGGGTGGCGCGCTGCGGCCGCCTCGCTGAATCCCTTAGTCATTTTTCTTCTGCATCTCTCTCTCTCTCTGCGTGCGGCGAAGCGGGAGGGGAACATGCGCCCCATCCTCTACGCCACGGGTGGTGATGATGAGAATGGTGATGGAGGGTGGTCGTGATACCTGCTGCGAGTTTCCTCTCTTATCCATGACTACCACCCTCCGCCTCCTCCTCTTTCTCCCTTGTGTTCCTCGGCACATACGGCTTGCTTGCCCTCCTTCGCGACATAAAAGTGGATTTGCCTCACACAACGCTAATAAAAGCGCTCACTAGCAGACCTACACACAAACACGCGCGCGCGTACATCGACGCTTTCCCTCTGCCCACGCACACAAAATGGGTCTCACTCAGGATCAGACGCAGCGCGTCAAGACGGCCTTTCTTAGCTACGCGCAAGGGCAGCCTAAGGTAAGCGAGGCCATGATGGACCAGCTCATCTGTGGCGCCATCCCTGGGCTGTCCTGGGAGCAGCTGCAGGCGAAAAAAGCGGTGCGAAAGGTAAGCGCAGACGGCTACGACCTTGTAGCCTTCTTTGCCATTGTGAACTCCGACCCGGCGTACATTGCCTTCATTCAGCAGCACTTCCCCCCGGCGCCGCCGGAGCAGAAGGAGCCGGAGGTGGACGCACTGGCGCTGAAGACCGCTAAGGGCTTCTAAGCATACAGAGAGGCACGCACACACACACACACACATGCACCTGGAGACCTTTGCATGACCCTGCAGGAAAGGAGGGTGGTATCAAACGCGGTTGTGGTCGAAGGCGTGCGCACGTCTGTGGGGTCAGCCACGTCTGTTTCGTTTTATATGTTCAGCTAACGCTCTCCGACATCTATGTGAGACCCCTCTACGCTTATTCAGTGCCTCGCCCCTTCTTCTGTCGACGCAAATGTGCACGCGGAGTCGGGGATTAGAGGTGCCCCGCTTCTGTAGGTCGTGCTGGTCCGCGCGTTTATGTCCCACTGAGGGGGAGGGGGAGCTGTCAGGACATTCGTCAGGCTCTCCCTCCCTCCCCCGCCTTTCTCCTTTCCTTTCATCATTGTATCAGTGAAGCTGCTCGTATGAAGGCGCCTGCGTGCGTGCGTGCGTGACGTTGCTGATGCCTTTACTGTTTTGTTTGTTTGTTTTTTGTTTGTATTTGCGTATCCCATCGTCCTGTCGACCATCATCTTCTTGCGTGCGGCGTTGCCGTGGAAAGGTCTATGTAAATATCTTGAAGGGCGTGCACACACTCGCCGACACTCTCCCCTACCTCCGCAATCTTGCCAGCAACCTCGACACCAACAGTCGCCGGTTAAAGTGGAAGTGGGCGCGTTTGCCCTCCATCTCTGCACCCCCTCCCCTCGGTGGGCATTGGCGTACGTGTGCGTGAGGAGGGGAAGGCGCGGAAGAACGGGCCCCCTCCTCTCCTCTTCCCTTTTTCAGGTGCGCGTTAGTCTGCGTGCGGAATGAGTGAGTGCTTTCTCCGAGCAGCCACCGCCCGCGTAGTGCTCGGCGCAGCTCTCCTATCTGTGTCGCCGTTGCGTGTTGGCCATCTGCTCCTCACGCGCCGCGGCGACTGTTGCAGTGCACCTGGACTGGCTTTCCTACATAGCGACTCCTTACTCCTCATCCCCTCTCTCCACCTCTCGCGCACCCACGCGCGTATGTGCAACCTCTGCACAGATACACGCCAACTGCTACGGCGTCCACCATCTCTTCTCTCAACCTTTCTCCGCTCAGCTGTTTCACCTGAGAGCATAAAGGCAGTCTACAGAGAAACCATCAAAGCCGCTACGCTTCTCTTGCATCCTACCTCCCAACAATGGACAGCGACTTGTCTGCTGAGATAGCGCGCATCGAGGCAGAGTTGGCGCAAGATGCAGAGTTGCGCCAGCAGCAGCAGCAGCAGCAGCAGCAGCTGGCACCGCAGCTGTCGCAGCAGCCTCCTGCCTCCTTATTTGGCTTTGGCCAGACAGCCCCGGCCCAGCCGCAACAGCAGCAGCAACAGCTGTTCCACACCCAGCCTCCACAACCACAGCAGCAACCATCCAACCCCTTCAACGTCAATGCCAGTCCCTTCATGCCGACACCGCAGCAGCCTGATTACTCGCAGCAACAGCAACAGCAGCAGCAGCCCATAGGTAGCGCTGGGCAGGCCGCCGCGCAAGCCTGTGCACCAACGCCAATCATTCACAGCTTCTCCAAGGACACAGACAGCCGTTCGATCTTCATCGGCAACTTGCCAAGGGGGACCGACGGCACCCCGGCGACGACGCCGGAGGAGCTAGTGCAGTTCTTCGCTGACTGTGGCAACATTCTCAACTGCACGGTGCTGAAGGACCGCGCGACAGGGGAGCCGAAGGGCACCGCCTACATTGAATTCGCCGACTACACGGCGATGGGCAAGGCCATCGATACAAAGAACAACGCCAACTTCAAGGGCAGCACTATAATTGTATGCGTGAGTACGTCCCCTATCTTTTACTTGCAGGTTTCTTCGGTTAAGCTTCTAAAGCCCATGCAGCGGCCTCGCGCGTGGAGGGGGTGCGCGTGAGCGGAGTGTGTCCGTCTGTGGCAATGGAGGTGTGTTTCGCTGGCGTGCTGTCTTTGGTCAGAGGGGTCGTGCACGTGTGCCCGCACTCTGGCATCGAAGACAGCGCACGTGGAGCACCCACATGCACACCCTCCCTCCCTCACACATCTGGCCATCCTCACCCGCCCTCTTTTCTACCCCTCCCCCCCCCTCCCCCTCTCCCCCTAACTAAAAGGAAAGCCTGCTTATGCACGCATGCACATTTGTCCGTGTGTGCGCAGTGGGGTGGGGTGGGGTGGGTGTGGAGTCGGTGCATGCGACTGTATATGTGAATAGTGTCGATGCAGGTGTGTGCGTGTGCAGGTGATCAGTGCGGAATTCGGGGCGTTGGACGGCAGACAGGCAGACAGACACGCAACAGCTAAAGGATGCGACCCGCCCGCGGAACGGTGTGCAGTCATCATGGCACATACGCACCGCTAGACGAGTGAACTGCAAAACAAACGCACAAGGAGACACACACACACACGCACACACAGCGAAAACTTCTAAAGCAAAGGATGAGACAAAGAAAAAGCACGCGTGCGTGGAGGTGTGATGGTGATCGTGGGTCGCGTCGGTTGTGGTGGTAAGAGGATCGAGGTGTTGATGAGGTGGCGGCGAACACACACATCCACATAGCGAGAGAGGCGAGAAAGTGAGAGGAGAGCAGAGCGAGTGAGGTTGGGGAGGCGGGATACGGAACCGTGCATGAGTCCCAGATCAAACCGCTGCTTCTTCCTCCTTCCCTCGCTCTCCCTGTCCCTTCCGCTCCTTTTCCTCTGTGCGCGTGTGTATGTAGGCCATCCACTGCTTTCACCAAGATCACCGAGCACGTCCGCACTTTCACCGCGCCCTCACTCCTGCAAGGCCAACAAGCAGCAACCAGAAGAAACGCAAAACAAAACGAAAAGTGCGACTGCAGTCCCTCCCCCACCCCTCAAAGAAAAAAAAAGAAGTGCCGTTCAAAGTACGCACACGCACACACATATACACACATACATGCATACATACATGCACACACGTATATACACACGCCTATGCCATACATACATGCAGATATGCGTATGTGTACATATGTGTATGGCATAGGTGTGCAGGCAGGCACGCACGCGAAAAGTGCACAGACAGCAAAAAATGCGAAGAGACATAAGAAAAAGGGGACAACAAAAAAAAGGGGTGCCACACACTGCGGGTACGTAACACACCCACATATGCATCCATATATGCACATCTATATATCTATATATATATGTGCGTACCTTTCCTGTGTGTGTGTGTGTGTGCATGTGCCTGGCTATGTATTTATGTACGTATGTGCGCGTGCGTCTCTCTCTCGTCCCTGCCTGTCTTTTTTCCCTTGCGTGTGTTTTTCGCTGTCTGTCTGTCCTTGTTTGCTCTCTGGTCTCCCTCTCTGTGTCCTCTCACGCTACCTCATCAACCTCTCTCCTCGCATGCTCCGCTCCCTCCCTCCCCTCCCCCTTTTTACCCTCCCCCCCCCGCTGCTGCAGGTATAGCTTCTCCAACCTTGTACCAACATCCTCGACCTCCTCATTTTCACTCTCCGCCTCTCCTTACAACTTCTCTCTCCTACCTCTCCCTCTCCCTCTCCCTCTCTCCTCACTCAACTACAGGTGACCCACAAGCGGTCCAACTTCAAGCCGGGCCGCGGTGGCCGCGGTGCTGGCCGTGGTCGTGGCCGTAGCGGTGCTGAGCCGTTCCAGGCGCTCGCCACCTTCATGACCATGCTTGGAGCCGCCAGCGGCTACCGCGGCCGTGGAGGTCGCGGAAGCGGTGCTCGCGGTGGCGGCGGTGCGCGTGGAGGTGGTGGTCGCGGCGGCGGCCTGAGTGGCGGTGCACCGAAGCCACAAAGCGGCAATCCGTCCGGCGGCTTTCAGCCATACCAGTAAGTCATGGGCAAGACGTGTGTGAAGAAAGCGGAAGGGGCGGGGCACGGTGAGGCAAAACATATCCGTATGCGCAAGACGGGAACTCGAAGCCAATGTCTCGTACCGCAGAGTGGGGCGGTGGGTTGGAATCATGTGAGAATTGAGGGCCAGTAGGCGAACCAGTGCGAGTGTGTGTGTGTGTGTGTGGATTGGAGGGTGTCTTGAGGGTGCATAAGTGGCGCAAGTCGAGGAAGAGAAGAGCAGTGATCATTGGCCGAGAAGGAAGCGGGTACAGTTGTGTATTGTGCCAGCCTTCTGCGCCACCTCCCTCCCTCTCCCACTCTCCTCTAAGCCGCCTCTTCGTCTATCCTCTTTTGTGGAAGCATCATCACACACAGACACACGTGCTCGCATGTCCACAAGCTTGCCCGAGGTGGCTTCGCCTACCCATTCACCATCAACACCCCTTCCTCCCTCTCCCCCGCCCCTTTCGCGACATCGCTGCGGCCGCCAGTTTCAATAGACACGCAAGCGCGCACGACATACATGCAAGAACTCGCACATGTGCACACACCCATAAGCGTGTACTCCATCTCGGTGCGAGTGTATGCCGTGGCTTCTCCGTGATGATCTCTCTCTCTCTCGTGTATCTTTGTAAGTCGGCGTTCATGTCCATGTGCGTGGGTGTGCCCCGCCGTCTGTACACACCTCTATAAGCGTGCGCGTGTCTGCAGAATGGTGTTTGATTATTAACAGAAGAGGGAAGAACAACTTAGCCAGAAACGATATTGTCACTGCCCTGTTGTCGCCCGGCTGGGGAGGAGAGCGGAGGGATGGGGGGAGGTTGGCGTCGCATGAACACCGCCAAGGCGGATGTGCAGTCGAGCCCGTGTGTGCCTCCTCCTGTTTCCTGCGCTGCGTTCTTACGTCTGTCATGCACACTTGGAGACGCGAAGACAAGGGGCGAGTGGTTCACGCAGAACCCGCCGCCACCGCTGTCGTCGTTTCTCCTCTCTCCCTCTCCCTTTCGACGTGCTGGTAATGCGCTCACGCTTTTACTCATGAGAGAGGGGGGCAGCGTTGTCGCGGTGTTGGCCCCTCACCCCATTCAGGCCCCCCGTCCGCAACTCCAGCTCTTTGGCGTACCTCCATCTCTTCCTCCTCCTTCCTGTCTTCCTCCTCCGTGCTATGGCGCCCACTAGCTTTTCTCTGTCGTGCGCGTACTTCTCTGTTTCGTTGTCGATACACACCTGTGTGTGTGTGTGTGTGTGTGTGTGTGTCTGCAACACTCCCATTCGTGCCCTCTGTCTTAGTGGTCGTGCCCATCGCATAATAAGCGTTTTGCGGAGAAGGGCGCTCTCATTTTTTTTGTTGCTGCTGTTTGCTCTCCTCCTCGCCCGCCGGATACAGCACACACACACACACACTGACTCAAATACTCACTCACACGCGCGCATAAGCGGCACATATAGTTTCCTAAGCACGTGCACAACACACGCGCAGATAAGCATCAGTATGTATTTAATTGCACTGAGCTGCTGAGCTTCTCCCTCTCTCTCTCCCCCTTCCCCCAACCTTTGCGCCTTGTGTTGTTGCTGCTGCACACGCTCATCCTCAGCAGCACAGCACCAAGTCCCACCCCATCCCCACCTCTTTTTCTCTCTCCCCCATCGTCAGAACATGTCGACCGTCAACACAGAGGGCATGCTAGAGTGGTGCTTGGGTATCCAGTACGCCCTGCGCACCATTGGCGCGTACCTTCAGCTCGGCTTTTCCCTCGGGGCGGTGCAGGCACGCCACGCCTGCGTGCCGTACCAGCTCGTCGCGTACAAGGCGACGTGTGCGTGGCGCTACAACATCGCCGCACCAGAGGACGGACCGATCTACCTCGAGGGGCCCGACGCCGAGAGCTCGACACAGACGTCGACTGGTCAAACTACCAAAAGCATCGCCCCGCTGTGCGCGCAGGCGAGCGGCGCCGTCGACCCAGTACTTTTCCTGGCAGAGCTGCTGGCCAAGTTCGACTCACTCGCCGCCATCACACACGGCGAGGCGGTCGACGTGCGGCTGCTCCAGCGATTCATGCATCAGGACATTCTTGTTTGTAAGCAGCGCCACGCGCAGATCGCCGCCGGCGTGGCGGTTCCGAGTAAGAGCAGCCACGCTAGTGAGGAGAGCATTGTCTTTCGTCTTTCCGAGACCGACGCCACGTATGCCTCGGTGGTGGCAGCCGGGCACCCAACCACCATCACGTACCGCGACTTGGTTATCCTCATAACGCTGCTCAGTGAGGCCATCGCGTGGGACCTCCTGTGGATCCACGAAGGACAAGACCGACAAAGGGCACAACAGCAGTCAAAGATAGCCGACGCCGCGCCAGCAGCACCGGTGCTGCCGCCGCCGCCGCGCCCGACTGAGGCGGACTGTCTCGCGCTCATGCTGCCCAACTCGGTGGAATACAACGCGGTGTGGATGGCCGCAGCGCGGAGTGGGCCGCTGCACACCCTCCTCGACGTTCTCTACCGCAACAGCAACAGCGAGCAGCCCAAGACAGAGCGTGGCACCTACCGCCCTTGCCGGACTGCGCTGCTGAACACGAATCTGGCGAGCAACACCATGCTCTACCACGCGATGGAGTGCTCGGGAAGCGTCATGATAGTGATGGACGTCGCCTACGTGCCTCTTCTCTTCTGCAGCCGAACGAGTGACGACGCCGACGCCGAGGGCGTGACGTCAAAACTCGAGCTGCACGTGCCGCCTCATGTGAAGCGCATCTACCTCTGGCGCAGCACCAACGCTGCGGGGCAGCCCGTATCCAGTGCCATGACAACGGAAATGGAGGAGCTTCTGCGGGCCTTTAACGCAAGCGCCTACGGCGACGCCAAGTCGCTGAAGGCAGCGAACCCGTCTGCCGGCGACAGTTTTGTGGCCCCGCCATCCACGCCGCCGCTGGATCTCTACGACGTGGTGAAGCCTTTCTTGTTGCGCGCGCAAGCCAACCCGGACTTCACGGTAGGCGAGATGCGCCATACCTACCTCATCAGCAGCCCGCGCGTGCGCCTACTCATGCACGTCATCCTTTCCCGCCCGCCGCCGTCGTGGAAGTCGATGCTGGCCCTGGGCAAACCTTCCTCCGCCAAGAATGGCGGTGCGGAACCGTACGCGACAGCCGCCGGCTCAGTCAAAAGTCGAAAGCAGCTGCAGCACTACAAGACCAAGATGGTCTCCATCCTTTCTCGCCTGCTTCGCCGGTTCCACCACACGCAGCCGATCCTCTTTATCTACACCTCCGGCACATCGGGCTTGCCCAAGGCCGCACGGTTCAGCCACCTGCGCTTCTTCGCGACCGGCTTCCTCTCCCGCGTCTTGTACTACCGTGATAAGATTGCCGAGACCGTTGTGCAGCAGATGAACGAGGTCGACTACGTGGCCGCGCACCCGGCAGCAGCTGGAGCAGCGTCAGCACCTGGGCTGCCACAACAGCAGCAGCAGTCTTCCTCTTCTCCTCACACCTCCCTCACACAGCTGCACGCGTCCGGCAAGCGGGAAACACCAGAAGAAAAGACGGACAAGGTTGGCATGCCTAGCGTCGCGAGCAGCATCCAATACCACTGCCCGACTGTGCCGCACGTATTCGGCATCGAGTCCCTGGACTTCACGTGCCGCGAGCGCAACATCGTCGAGGCAGCCCTTTTTGCCCTCTGGAGCGCCTCCCTGTGGTGCCTTCGCCTCTTCGCGGCAGTCCTCGGGCTGGAATACTTCGTCGCCTCCGCGGTGGAGCAGCGGCTCTACACGCCGGCGCAGCTCGCCGCCATCGAGAACGAGCGCCGCCTCATCACATTGTATAACTGCCTGCCCATGTGTCATACCGTCGGCAGCGTCTTCTGCCTTGGCCATCTCTTGCACGCATTGGAGGAGCAGCAGCATGCTTGGGCACAAATACGCCGTTGTGCGCCTCGCCACACCCGCCTCGCCGCCACCGTGCCCACCGTGCGCATGATTATCCGCACCAAGTTCAGCGCCTCGCAGTTCCGCAAGGACCTGCAGCGCTACCACGTCACGGTTGTCCAGTACATCGGCGAGGTCTTGCGGTACGCTGTGCTGTACGAGCGCAGCCACTCCCCCGTCCAGGCCGCGCCGCCCTCCTCTGGCGCGACGGCGGAGACGGCGGCGACGACGACGGAGATGGATGCATTGGCGGTGCTGAACCGCACGGCATGGCGGGTGCCGTACGCCTTCGGCAATGGACTGCGCCAGGACATCTGGCTCGAGTGCATGCGTCGCCTGAACATCGCGCACCCGGTTGAGTTCTACAGCTCCACCGAGGGCAACATTTTTCTCTTGAACCTGTTTGGCATGCCGGGCATCGTGGGACACATCCCGCGCTTCCCGCGCCCGATCGAGTGGCTCAGTATGCAGTACATCCCCCTCTTCCCATTCCGTGTGTTGCGGTTCAATGAGGAGACGCAACAGGTATACCGCGACCCCAAGACGGGGTACTGCTCGCACTGCGACGTCGGCGAGGTGGGCGAGGTGGTGGGCGAGGTGATCGAGGGCTTCGACGTGTTCGCGCTCCGCCGCTTTGATGGATACCACAAGGCCCACCACGCCGCTGCTGCTGCCGACGGCGCCTCCATCGGCAACAGCAGCGGCGGCACGAAGGCGAAGTCGACGGCGCCAGCCGACCAGGAAGAGGATGAGGCGGCTCGGGAGAGCAAGGTCGCTCGCCATGTGCTGTGGCCGCATCAAAACGACTGCTACTTCCTCTCTGGCGACCTCATTCGAATGGACCGCTTCGGCTTCTGCACATTCGTCGACCGCATCGGTGACACCTTCCGCTGGAAGGGTGAGAACGTCAGCACGCTTGAGGTGTCCAACGCCCTCAACTCCATCCACACAACGCGCGTCGGGGTACAGGAAGCCGTCGTGTACGGTGTGGAGCTGCCAGGGCGTGAGGGGCGAGCTGGTATGGCCATGCTGAGCCTGCAGCCGCGGCACCTGCGCTCGTCCTCGGACGGTTGCAGCAGCACGAGCCCCAGCTCGCCGTCGTCCCGGTTGCCGGCCCCGTCGCGGCCGCAGTCCCTCACCCTCGCCGAGGAGCGTCGCTTTCTCCAGGATGACCTGTACGGATTTCTCACTGGCAAAGTGCGGCGCAACGGTGATGGGACGGAGAATCAGGCGATGCTTCCGGCCTCCTCGATTCCGCTATTTCTGCGCATGCATGATCTGGTGGCGGGCGACAGCCAAGACGGTGACAACGGGGTCATCTCCTCCGAGGTGCGGTTGAACAAGCACGCTGTGGCCGAGGACGCCACACAGACGTCTACGTTCAAGTACAAGAAAGGCATCCTCATCAATCAGGGCTACGAGTTCGACGGGAGCTCGACGACTTGCGCGGAGGTGCCAGCAAGTGCGTGGGGCAACAGTGTCACTGGCGACGACGACGCGACGACGACGCCGTACGTGCGCGTCTACGTACTTGTGTCCAATCAGGCGGCGCTGAAGGAGTTGGCGTTGCCGCCGGTGGGCTCGAAGGGTGCCAGCGGCGCCCCACACGCCACCGGCTACGTCCCGCTAACAACCGCGACTCGTGCCATTCTCGGCGCGAACATGGAAAAGTGCGGCTGGTAAAATCAAGCAAACGCATCTCTCCCTCTCACACAAGCACGATGTTTACGGCTGTGGCAGTGATGAGTGCGGGTGGCACATCGGAGTGTGTGTGCGCGCGTGTGTGGTGTCGCGCGCTCTCTCTCCGACTTAGCAAAAAGAGGTCGATGACGTGATGTGGGAAGCAGAACGCCGATCAGCGGGGGAGAGGGTCGCCATGCACGTGTTATGTGTCTACGTTTGCCTCTGCATTTATGCGTGTGTGTGTGTGTGTATGTGTGCAGGGGAGAGATCGGCTGATGTGTATAGCAGTGTGAGGTGGCGTCATGTGCATCAGTGCTTGTCCCATCGGCAACGAATGCGTCTCCTCACCAAAAACAGATCTCTTCCTTACCCTCCCCCTCCCTTAGCGCCTCCACACCACGCCGCGCCCGTTCGCTTTTCTTCTCCGGTACTGCCTCTCTCTGTCTATTCTCGTCTCGGTGTGTGCACGGGGGCCTGTTGTGGTTTTCGCGCGGGCGTGAGGGAAGAGGGTGCCCTTTGGAGGCCCACTACACACAGGCAGCACACGAACTTCCGAGCAAAAAGAGAGACGCCGATATCCGACGGCGCGGATCTGCATATGAGCGTGCAAGTCTGGGCTGTGTGTGTGTGTGTGTGTTACCCTGTTGTGCGCCGGTTGCCTTCAGTGCCTTCCTCATCGAACAGAACAACGATAATCGCACCCGTGCGCGTGCGCGCGCTTTACCCAGCCGCTTCCCACCATCACCTCCTCTCCAGTCTGTGCCACCCACACCAACGTATTTGCAACACAAGCTGACGCTAGCCTCCCTTCCCATGCACTTCGTAGTTGGGGATCGACTGCGACACAAGGCGGATACGTTGCTGTCTCTCGACCCTCAAGGTGATCCTTCCACACTGGCGGTGAGGGCAATACGTGAGCGCGTGCGCGCAAGGAAGATTCCTCGGGCAGCGTCTGCCTCGGCCCCTTCCCCCATGTCCTTTCCTCATACCTGATGATGCCGGCCACCTCCGTGCGTGGTATCTCAGGGCCCAGTGCCTCCACTCTCTGTGAAGGAGGAAGCCAACGCAGCCCTCTTATCCCTCCTAATACTGAACGACTTGTGGTGAGTGGCAGGGTCAGGCCCTGGATGGTGTGGCATCGGGGCGACCAACGACAATGAGCACGCTCACATCACCCGTATGGTGGGCGAAGTGTCATCGTGACTGGAGCGTATCCCACCACCCGGCCCTCACACTGCCCGCTGGTGGAGGGAGCCTCGGACACCTCGAGGGGGAGGCACCGGGTAGCGGCTGGCATGATGGGAGCGGGAGTGAGGTGGGTGGGTGGGGTAGCGTTTGCGACAGGAGCCGTGCTCCGATGATTGAGTCGGCTTATGGCTGTAACGGGCGTGTCCACCGCTGCTTCGCACCAGGTGTTGGGGAATGTGGCAGGGCCGGGGGGGAGAGTGACCTCATGTTGTATTGCAGAAAGTAGTCGCGCTGAAGATACAATTCTTCGCTCCTATGTTTCTCGATCTCTGGCGGACATGTCTGATGTCGCTGGGAGCACTGCTCTCGTGCTCCTCCACATACACACACACGCGCGCGCCAATAGCGATGCATGCATGCTATCCCACTCCTCTGTTTCTCTGCCTTCTCCCCCTCGTGTGCCGTCGGCAACGTCTGCGCAGTCCCTCCCCCCTCCGTCTACATATCTGCGCGCTCAGCTTGCTCACGCTCGCCTGTTTTCTCACTCCTCGCATCGCAGCAGCAGCATATACATACACACACAGATGCGACCAAAAATGACCGCCCCGCTCACTATCAAGGACAACAACAAGTGCTTGAACGTGCACGTCGGCAGCACGATCGAGATTCACCTGAAGGGCAACCCTACCACTGGCTACATGTGGACGCGTGCCGGTTTTGGGGGCAAGGAGATGCTTAGCGATGAGCACCTGGAGGTCGTCTCCAAGTACACGCCGACACCAGTCTCGGGTCCTATGGTGGGGGTTGGTGGCTCCTACACGGTGCTCGTGAAACCGCTGAGAAAGGGCCATCACACGATGGAGTTGGTCTACATGCGCCCTTTCGAGGGACTCAAGCCAGAGAACGAGAGGTACACGTTGCACCTCGACGTGGAGTAGACAATGACAAAGGAAGAAAGCGGAGGAACAACACGACGTGTGTGTGTGTGTCTGTGCGCCCCCAGCTTCACGTCGCGATGCGCCCGTGATCTCGGCCTTCTCCTCCAGGACTGTCATTGCCCACGTCTCCCTCACTCCCTCATCCTGATCTGCCTCCGCATATACCTCTGTTTGACGTGCATCATGCTGCCAGCGAATGTTAAGGCGGAGAAGACGGCGGTGCAGTCGTGCTCTTGATAGAGCGAGTATAAAGGATTGACTTACGGCCCTCATGCCTTCACACATGTGCACAACTGGTGCATATGTGGGCCTACACGCACACACACCTCCCAGGCACGTCACGTTACATCATGTCCGTCGATCGCTGTTTTCGTTCGGTCCTTGTTGCCTCGTCGCCCTAACCCTGTTCTACGCCCGCCCACCGGCCCATCAGCCCACACACCTGGCTAGCTCCTCTTCTATTCTACCTTTCAGCTTCAGATGCGGTGCTTCCTCCTCCCTCTTTCACACATATATGCGCATGCACTTGCGTTCTTCTCTGTCGTAGCGCTGCGCTACAGCGACGACGACAACAAATTCATTCTAGCGCACTTACTGTACCTTCTCTTGTCTTTTCCGTGACCCTGATTTGCCGTAGAGAAACGCGAACCTATCAACGCTGACAACGAGGTAAACGCACACGCACAGACACGGGGCGTATGCGGCATGCACCGGCCCCATCCCCTCATCACCCGCTCATACTTCTACACGATCTCTCGCTTTCCTTTTTTTTTCGTGCGCTCGTCCGTGCGTGTGTGTGTGCGTAATCCCCTCTCGTTGCGGGTACTCCGGAGCGTGTGCCCGCGTTGACGCAGTGCGCCGGTGCGCTCGTCTGTGCGTTTCTTTTTTTTTTCGCTTTTCATCGCTTATTTCACGTCTCTCGCCCTTGCTATCAATCCGAGCACCGAAGCCCCCCGCCCAGCCTCTCGGGGAGGGGGAGGGGTGTGGAGGCACAGTCGTGCAGATTCTTCCAGCCCCTGCCCCCCTCACCCACCGCCTCCTTTGCCAACGTTGTCGGTCCTCTTGCGCTTGCTCCACAGGAGGAAAGGGCCTCCAGGTCGTGTGTCGTAGTGCCACGAGGGCAACAGGCACGGCGCCGCAGTGTCTCGTCGTGCGCCGGACTCACCCATGCGCCAACGTAGGCACCAACACGCATAGATGAGCGCGTGGTGGGAGGCGATAAGAAGAAATGAGAAAAATGCCCCCATCCTGTTGAGCATTCTACGCTTCCTCTGCCTCCCTCTTCCCTCTCTCTCGGCGACAGCGGACTGTGTGCAAGCGAGTCCCTCCATGCCAGCATGCCGCAAAGGAAGCGATAGATTTATAGACGGGCACACACACACACACACGCACGCACATACACGCGCATCTCTTGGTGCACCACTGGACACTCCCCCAACCACTCCGCCCGCCCCTCTGCCAACACGAGCGAGCCTGTTTGTGGATTGAGTGCGTGTTCACGCGCTGTTGCTCCGCACATCGACAGCAGAGTCTCCAACGAGACGGCGGAGCCTTCCTCCGCCCGCCCGCCTCTCTCTCCCCCTCCTTACCTCCTCGCCAAAATGCATTTGCGAATAGGTAGCTTCAACGTGTGCTGCTACCACGACTGCACCAATGCAGCAGCGATTCACGCAGAGCTGAAGCGACGCCACATCGATGCCGCCGTCGTGGACCATGCCTTTCTGATCTCGCCGCTGCAACTAGCCGTGGCGCTGTTTCGGGTGGAGGCGAGTGCGGACATGTTGGCAACCCTGTTATCGTCCACCATTTCTCCTCCCCTCGCGGAGGCATCTTCGCCGTCGTCAGCGTCGACAAGTGCGTCACCATCACTGCCGCCGCTGCTGCAGCAGCAAACGACCCGTCGAGTTTCGAACAGTCGTCAAATTTTTGCTGCTCTGTCTCTCTCACACAACTTGGACCGCATTCTGCAGGTGCTCCCCCCCGGGCCGCAGACAACTAGCGTGGTGATTATCTACAAGCGTTCGGGCAGCGCGCGTGCTGCTGCCGTGTCCTTTGCAGACGATGTGGGGGCTGGCAGCGCGGTAGCATCTACGGTGCAGGACGGCAAGGACCTCGATGCCACCATTCACGCCTGTGTGCAGCTGACGAACAGCGCCGCACAGGCGCACACGTTTGCGCTCATCACGGAGCCCTTCTGGACCGGTGCTGCCTTTGCGTTTGCCGATGTGTCGAAGGTGGCCCTCTTCTACGGCATCTCAGAGTCCATGCTCCTCGCCGCCCAGCGCAGCATGACCCGTGCCGACGTGCGTCGCGTGTGCGTCGGCGCGGAGTCGCAGGAGGCGCAGGCGCAGGCGCTCCGGTGGCACGCATTGGAAGTCTGCGTGACGACGCTGCTGTCTGCGTGCACGGCATAGAGCGGGTAGCAGGCAGGAGGCATGCTGATGGCACATCCAAGGTTGTGCCTAAGTAGACACGCACACACGTAGGGAGTATAGCGCATGGATAGAAACGTCATGGGAAGTTATATGCGCAGTAACAGCCAACGTGGAAGAGAGAAGAGCAAGAGCGGGAGACGCACTCACACACACGCAGATCTATATATATATATATATACATACTTTTGTGTGTGTATGTGTGTGAAGCGTTCGTGGGCTGTATGCGAGAGACTCGCCGTGCCGACACATGGCACCTCTGTGCCTTCGTGTTTCTCCTTCCTATGCATGCGCACATACACACATTTTTTTAACGTTGGATGCCATCCGCTGTATACGCGACTCCGCAGGGTGCCGCTTTTGGCAGAGCGAGTCGTGCCGAGTGCCACAACGCCCGGTATCGACCCACATGCACTGGAGGTGTGAAGAGACCTGCAAGCAGACGCTCGACAAAGACGGACGCGGCAAGCAGTATATCACGTCGTGCAGGCGCCCCTTGCCTCTCCATCTCTCCGCGTTCCCCCTCTCCTGCTCGTCCTCCGTCAACATATGCCTGTCGTGTACGACAACGTCAAAGAAGCGAGGAAAGAGGCCGAAACAAAATAAACACGAAAAACGTCCACACGCCAGCGGACGCGCAGAGGCGGTCATGAGCGCACGCGGCGAGCTCTCTCGCTCTGCCTGTCTTGACTGCGCCAAAGGCTGGAAATGCGCTCGCTGAAGAGCCCAAGTCGAAGCATCGCTGAGTGAGAGAGAAGACGGAATAAAAGACGGGCATCGCTTCCACTGCCGTGTCGGCGCACCGCCGCGCATGTGGAACCACGCTCACGCTTCGCAAGCATACAAGGTTGAACCGCAACCAGAAGACGAAAGACAATGATGACCAGCGGCGCCTCTCTCGACGGTGGCGATACCGCATACCTCGGCGACGGTCATCGCAGCAATCAAGATGTATGTGACAGCTCCTCGACCTCCTTCCCACTTCAAGTGAAGTGGGTGGACGCAGCGACGGGTGTAGGTGCCTTTGCGACTCGCCTCTGCCAGGCAGGCGACCGCGTTCTCTGGGAAGCTCCGTCGGTGTTTGCGCAGTCTTACAAGACGTGGAACACGTGTCCAGCTGAGACGCAAAGCCACGCGGCCGAACCGGTCTTTGCCAAAGACGTCAGCAAGACGGTTGATGAGGGAGCGATGGAAGTCTACGGCGCCGTGCAGCATGAGCCCTGTGCAATGGACAGCTCTCCACGGCAGAAACTAGGTCATTGCACCCCCTCTGTCTCCACCGACGATGTTGAACAGGGCAGCTGCGATAGCCGTATGTCTGAAGAGGGTGCTGCGACAGACGAGCAACTGCAGTGTGTGCGGTGCTGCTTTGGATGTGGGGCACCGCTGCTAGCGTTCTTGCGGGAGGAGTGCAACCGGCTGGACGGCTTGTTGCAGGAGCTGGAGCGGAGCAGCGACGTAGAGCCCGGCGCCACCTCGCCGAGGGGCATAAACGACGGCATTACCCCATCGACGTGGGAGCTGATCCACCATGCAAATGTGCAGCATCTCGCGCAGGCGCCCGGGGAAACACCTACGGATGCACCCCTGTCAGCGCGCTATGTCCAGACGGCTGTCGAGGCAGCCGCCACCGCTGGAAGCCCACGACCGTACGTGACGGAGGTGGATGTGGTAGGGCGGCATCACTGCGTATACTTCTGTACGCCTGCCTGCGAGACGCACAGTCTCATCGAGGAGGGAAAGCGCTTTGTTCTGACCTCGCCGCAGCACGGTCATCCGCCCATGAACGGCGCCGCACTTGAAGGCGCAGAGGATGGTATGCCCTCCGCCGTGGCTGCTGTGTTGGCTTCAACGGCGCCGCCGTCAGCACAGGCGCCACTCGTCTCGCTGCTCCGCTATCCCACTGCTGATGCCATCGTCACCTTTGCGCAACACCCGCCATCGGTTGCCCTGCGGCTGGGGGCGTGGCCGACGCGGCTTGACGCGCTCTCCTCCCTTCACTCCGTCGCCCGTCGCTGCAACGAGCGGGTTTGGCTGCTAGCTCTTCTTCTCGCTAAACGTCTACGCTTCACGCTGGCCTCGGCACCCGTGTCGAGTACACCTCTGCCGAAACCGCAGCGCTTTGTGGCGTGGTTGGAGGACGCCGTCGCCCCGAGCTTCCGCAGCCGGCTGGAGGGCATGTTGGCGAGCTACGCTGAGGGCGCCATGCAGCTCCTCTCCGTGGAGCAGCGAGCGTTGCTGAGGTTCAGCTGGCACCTACTGACATGGTGGTGGCTCCTCTGCTGCGCAGAGGAGTACATGGCAATGGTGATCACAGCCTCAAGCGTGAGCGGTACAGGCTCTACATGGTTGTCGTCGTCTGATCCGCGTCACCCACCGCTGAAGCGCCTGTGGCCGTCGCCCTCTGCGACTACCAGCGAGGCGCAGGCTCTGAAGTGGGTCACCGAGGCCATCGCCGTGGCGCAGTCTACAGCCTTTCCCCTCCAGCTGTACCTGCAGCTGTATTGGCTGACGAACGCGAATGCCCACATGTACGTCGTCGCCAGCCCTCTCTACACATTGTGGTGTCGGTGGCTGCGAAGCAAGGCTGAGGGCAGCGACGCGGCAGGCACTGACGAATTTAAGGTGGCTAGCAGCGAAGACGGCACCACCGCACAGGCGGCGAGCTCGGTCATGCTGCTCGAGCGCCTCTGCAAACTCTTTCACACGAGCAACACGGGAAGGGCAGACGCCGCAGTAGGGGCAAAGGCAGCGCGGAGCCCCGGTGTGGAGAACTCCCTGCATGCCACTGGTGTGGCCCTCTACAATGTCGCCACGAAACTCAACCACAGTTGTGTGCCAAACGTCTTCTTTCAGCCCACCATGGGGCCTGTGGCGGCGTCGGTAGTGGCGCTGCGAGCGATCGAAGCCGGTGAGCAGCTCTTCACCAGCTACATCCGTGTCGAAGACTTTGGGGAGCACACATGTGCCACCGCCGCCGCCGCGCGGCGGCGCTACCTGAAGGACTACTACGGCTTTGAGTGTCGGTGCCCTGTGTGTGCGCTCGCAGTGTCAGAGACGGGGATCATACATGATAAAGCGGTTTCGGCGTAACCCCTCTTCTCTTCATGACGCAGAAGGCAGGTGACACAGGGTAGCATGGTAGCAGGGCGGCATGCGAGCCCCCCGCTGCAGCACCTTCTCACGGCTTTCGGCAACCGCGGCCTCCACTCCTCAGGGAAGAGAAGGGAGGCACGCGGAAGTGGGAGCTGGGCAGTTCAACGCCCTCCGCTGCTGGCGCCCTATGGAGAGGCGATGCCGGCCAAGCAAACAGAGCATAAAAACGGGCGCGCCGATGTCGCCGTTGTTGGCGCTGCCGTTGATGATGGGTTGTGGTGGTCTGCCTGCCCCTTTTTGGGGGAGTGGAGGAAGAGGGGTATCTGTCTTGCATGTGTGCTGTCTCTCTCGTTTCCCGCGTCTTCCGCGCCAACCGTTGCTGCACCGACAGACATAGAAGAAGAGCCATCGTCAACGGGATGAAGCAAACAGATGGGCGGCATCCCACCTGCTGAAGGCGTGTGCGCCGGTTTGTGCGTGGGCCTCTGCATGCCACACAGTCGCTGTACCATCACCGTCACCCCCTCTGAGGTACTCACCCCTTCTCCCCTTCTCCCCCCCTCCTCCCCCCTAACACACACGCACGGTCCGCCCCCTTTCTGCCTCCTAGCACCATTGAACGAGAGGTTTACCGGGGTTTCACAGGGGTGCTCTTGTCTTCTTTCCTGGGCCGTCTCTACACGTACGCACATACAGGCACGGACACTCTGCACGTGTGAGGACGGCGTTGGAGACATCTTAGCCCTGTCCAGGCGAATCATACCGCCTGCTGTTCCGCCGCGCCCTTTTCCCTCGTAGCGCGCTCAACATAGGCGTAAGAATGAAGCCGCTAGTGCCATTTGTGTGTCGACTGCCGAGTCGCCGCATTCTGCGCGTGCGTGGCACGGATGCGCACGAGTTTCTGCAAGGCATCTTCACCAACGACCTCCGCGAACTCCACCCCGCTGGAAGCATGTACGGCTGCTTTCTCTACTTTACCGGCCGCGTTCTGTGCGACGCGCACTTGTACCAGTGCAAGCAGGTCCACGAGGGGCAGGCCTCCATCCTCGTTGACGTGCATGAGAGAAGCGCAGCTGGGTTGTTTGACCACCTTACAGAGATGAAGATGCGCAAGAAGGTTCACATCGATGATGTCGGCAAAGAGCTTGTGGTGCTGGCCACCTTGGAGGAGACGTTCGCGGATGCGCAACGGAGCAGTGATTCCGCGAGTGGGTGTGACGCGAGGGCGAGCTCAGTCACGCCGTTGTCCCCAGAGACGCTGGAGGAGCGGCACACAGAGTGCTTCCCCGACCCGCGCAATGATGCGCTATTCACACGACCGCCACCGCCCTCCTCCTCCTCCTCCACGTCCGCGTCAGACTCAGTAGATACGGCAGCGGCATCTGCAACGGCGGCCCCTCCCTCCTCCTCTCCACCGGCCGCCGTCACGCCACCTAGCTGGTTTCTGCGGAGGTGCGTCGTGCCCGCCACGTGGGCCCCTCCGTTCTCCTCTCCAGATCCATATACAACACTCCTGTACAGCCGGGGCATCGGCGAGGGGCCCGATGTGTTCAAGCACAACAAGAGTCTCCCGTTCGAAGGTAACTTGGACTTTCTAAAGGGCGTCAGCTTTCACAAGGGGTGCTACGTTGGGCAGGAGCTCACGCATCGAACGCACGTGATGCTCGTGACGCGGAAGCGGACGGTGCCGCTTCACTTCGGCCCTGCGAGCGTGGACCCACCAGCGGCGGGTGCCATCACTGACGAGGGCACAGTCACGAAGACGCGGCCGGTGGAGGTAGGGGAGCCCCTCTATTCGGCTGCTAAGGAAAAGATCGGTGAGGTGACGGGCGTGTGTGGCCAAGTCGGCATTGGCCTTTTTCGTCTGCGCTACGTGGACAAGGCAACGCGCACGGTGCCGGGGCTGCAGCTGAAAGATGGCACGCCGGTGCAGTCGCACCTGCCCGACTGGTGGCCGCGCAAAGAGGTGAAGAAGCTCCTGAAGAACAACAGCTGAGCAGCTGGGCACACACACACACATGCACAGAGGACTCTTCC
This sequence comes from Leishmania donovani, assembly GCF_000227135.1. Taxonomy (NCBI): domain Eukaryota; phylum Euglenozoa; class Kinetoplastea; order Trypanosomatida; family Trypanosomatidae; genus Leishmania; species Leishmania donovani. The sequence continues at coordinate 686,086 of NC_018251.1, read as the reverse complement.
CTCCCTTCCCTCTCCCTAACAGCATCAGTTTTCTAGCATGTTTTCCTTATCTACTCTTCTTCCTCGCTCTCTCGCTGTCCGTATCGATGCTGTGAACAAGCACGGACGGATTGATGGTGTGCTGACATGTTTCGTGTTTGTGCACAGCACGTTCGCTCCTCCCCCCCCCTGGTGCCGCGATTGAAGCGAAGTTGCGTCGAAGATGGCCATCAAACCCGACTTGGACCAAGCGTAGGGACAGAAACCCATGGATTGCCTGCGCAGCCGTTGGCGACGGAGGGGAAAGAGGGGAGGGGAGTACGGCTGGAGGAAAGAAGTGGCCCGCGCTGCTTCCGCGATCGCCCTCGCTGACAAGTATACGCATGCGCCCCGTTACATGTGCATGCTCGATGACGATGACTTGCCCCTCAACCCACCCCCAACTGCGACCACACGCCCCCATGCACGTCCTCCCTCTGCCTCTCAATCCCCCTCCCCTCGGCCCTGTCCCCACCACACACACACACGCATACATCTGCAGCGCCGAAAAGAAGAGAATCGATGCGCCGCCCGCACACGCACACGAAAGGGGGGAATAGCAAAGGACAAAACAAAAAGCGATATTAGCCCAGGCAAGCACACCGGCACAACCTCACAAGCGTAAGCCGGCACACCAACACACACACATACAGCACCCCCTCATACCCGGCTGGTTCGCTCCCCCTACAAGGGGAGACTACGACGAATAACAAAACTGAGGACAGTCGCATCGGGAGGAGGGGAAGAGGCACTCACAGTAACCGATAAGGAAACTTTCAGGGACGTAAGCGGGTATCTGCCCCCTCCCCTCCCCTTCTAGCCTCTGCTCCCCCTCCGCCACGCACGCGGGCGAGGGCTTGAACTTGTGTGGATTCGTGTGCGCAGATCATCTAGCCACCACCCCACTTCTCCTCCCCCATAGACTCCGCATTCTACGCGAGCAAAGAGAGGCAGAAGAAGAATGGGCTGTAGCACCTCCACGCATGCCTCGCCGGAGGCAGATGAGGACGCGCCGCTCAAAAGGAGCGTCTACTCGGCGAGCCGAACCAGCGACCAGGTCGTCTCAGGCCGCCAGAATAGCAACAAGGACCAGACGAATGACGCATGTACCGCGGTCAGCGAGAATCCCAGTCGCACCAGGAGCAGCAGCGACACGGAGGGGCGGGCGCACGGCAGAGGTATCGGCGCCATCCACTACCCAAACCAGCTCGGAAAAGACGAGTGCGATGGCGGTGAGGATGAAGTGGTGGTCATTCCCCCGTCAGCAGACAAGAGCACGCGCACTCGCTTCACCTTTCCGCAGCGCACTCTGTTGAACGTTGGTAGCCACACGCAGGCCGGCGACTCCGGTGAAAGAAAGCGTAACTCTATCACGGCTAGCCCCTCCTCCTTCACGGCTATGCAGCGGCGACTGAGCGATGGCAGCCATGGCCACTCGAGCTTCACAACGATGTCTCCCGCTCCTCCTGATGCCAAGGAGACACCGCTCCAGCTTACGCAGACGCGGGCGCTCCCGACAGCCGCTACCATCCCTACCGCCTGTCTCTCCATCTCCCCGCCGCAGCGTCTGAGTATTCCAGCTAACAGCTTCGCCGGTTCCAGCGCATCCGCCTCAGGCGCTGTCGCGCTGCCGTCGCAGGAGCAGCACCAAATCGAGACGCCCCACGTGAACGATGGAGGCTTCAGCATCGAGTGGGATGAGGAGGACAACACGCCAAGGGGCCGCGGCATTCCGGACTCGACGACAATGGAGTCCGGACCGTGCAGTGTTACTCGCGGAATGATGGCGCCGTCAGGCAGCTTTGGCATCGGTGTTGGAGGCGGGTGGCGCAGCAAGTCGCCGAAATGGATCGACCTCTCCCGAAAACGTTCGCAGAGCACGGTCAGTCTCCTGAGTCTGGCCGACACCCCCAACAACCCGCACGTCCTCTCCAGTGGCAGCGACTTTGGCCGAGATATCCTAGGGGGATCGCATGTATTTGGCGGCCTCGCCACCGGCGGGGGCAGCAGTCGGCCACAGAGCGGCTACGCCATGGGTAGGGACATGTGTGTGGAGCGATTCGATCAGCAGCGGCACAGCAACGGGCTTGCCGTCTTTTGCAATCAGCCTCGCGAGTGCGCGCTCTGCCGGAACGCCACCGCCGCTTTCGCCTGTGAAGTATGCGACGACTTTTTCCTCTGCGAGAACTGCCGCTTCGACCTCGAGGCGGTGTGCGCCGTGCACGACCCGACACACGCGATTCTGTACATGCAGGACAACCACTACAACTCCAGCCGCACCTTCGGAGGCGACTCCATCTTCTCCCTGTCCGGCGATGGCGGCGTGAGCAGCCTATTCTACAACCCCTGCTTCAAGTGTAAGCGCGTCATCGATGATGTCGAGCCGGTGTACCGCTGTGACCAGTGCGACTACATTGTATGCCAGGAGTGCTTTATTCAGCATGAGGAGCCAGAGAATGCCATGGAGCGGGCATCATCCCTGTCAGCAGCGATGGCTGCGACGAGGGAGGAACAGGCTAGCTGCAAGCCATTACCGATCGAGTCCGCCGCTCTCGTGCTAGCATCCGGCCCGATGCCGCCACACGAGCACGAGCTGAAGCGCTTCCAACGCAAGTCGCGCTCTAACTCGGTGCACGAGGGGGCTGTTGTCACCAAGACGCGCAACAGCGGCGGTAACAAGGTCATCAACGACTACGTCGTGGTGCGGCAGATCGGGCATGGCTCGTACGCGAAGGTGAAGCTGGTACAGCACGTTCACACTCAGGAGCTCTTCGCGCTGAAGATACTGCGGCGTCAGAAGAAAGCGGCGATGTCCGGCATCACCCTCGGCCGCAGCCGGGTCAAGTCCGCCATGGCAGGCATAAGCGAAGATGACCTTCTGAGGGAGATTGCCGTCATGAAGTTCATTGACCACCCCAACGTGGTGAAGCTGAAGGAGGTGATTGAGGATGTCGACTCGCAGAAGGTGTACATCATCATGGAGTATTGCGAGACGGGTCCTGTGCACGTGCTCGGTGACCCGGCGCTGCCTCTCGAGCAGGTGCGCCAGTACGGCGCCGACATCCTTCGTGGGCTGCTGCACCTGCACTCCGAGTTTCTCTACCACCGCGACATCAAGCCGGCAAACTGCCTGGTCAACCGTGACAGCGTTGTCAAGATCGCTGACTTCGGGACCTGCAACAGCCAAATCCGCACAAAGCTGGCGGAAGGGACGCCGGCGTTTAGCTGTCCAGAGCAGGTGCGTGGCGAGGAGGTGTCCGGTGAAGTGGTCGACAGCTGGGCCTTTGCGCTCACAGTGTACGAGATGGCGTGCGGTACGCTGCCGGTGTCGACCACGTCCTTCGTGCAGCATCGATCGCTGCTGATGAGCAAGAGCCCCGTCCCCATTCCGAAAATCGGCGATGAGCCTCTTTGCGACTTGCTGGCACAGATGCTGGAGAAGGATTTGAGCAAGCGACTGCTGCTGCCTGCGGCGACGCGGCATCCGTTCTTCGCGGAGTGCCACGTTGACGTGCATGGCGCGGTACCTGGCACCGCCCCACGGTCCATCTTCGCGGTGCTCGCCACCAGCGGTGGGAGCGCAGCAGCGCAGCCACAGCAGCAGCAGCTCCCATCGCTTGCCGAGCTGTACGACAAGGCGCTAGAGTCGGTGCATCGGGGCAAGAACCTTAAAGACTGCTTCCACGGTGTGCGCGCGTTGCGCCGCGTGCGCAGGAAGGAGGTGGAGACGGCGCGCCACAGCGGCACCGGCGACCAGGTTGGCGGTGGTAGTGCTGGCGCGGAGAAGAGCAGCGCATACGTCATGAACAGCCGCGACGTATGCGGTGGCAGCGACGGTAGCGGCAGCGACGGAGAGGACGAAGAGGGCGCTGGCCGCCTCTGGGTGGGCGGTCGCGCCGGTCACAAAGAGGAGGCGGCGGCGGCGGCGGCGGTGGAAGAAGCCGTAGAGCATCATCTCTTCACGCAGGAGCCCAAGTTGGAGTTGGCGCAGGTCACTCTCACCGCCCCCGCCACGCTGGAGAAGCTGAACAGGCTCCACCAGGTGACTGCCGAAATGCGGCTGAGTCACAATGCACTCGTGCGCCTTGCGCCGCTGCGCCTCTCCACCTTTTCGATGCTGATGGACATTGCCGTCACCTTCAACCGGCTTGAAGCGATTCCGCAAGAGGTCCTGGCGGCACCACGCCTCGTGCGGCTCGACCTCTCGCACAACCGCATCGACTCTATCCCCGGCTCGCTCGTTACGAAGGCGCTGTTCCTGGAGCGGCTGAGCTTGCACCACAACCTCATAACCAGCGTGGGGACTACAACCATCACTGTCGTAGAGCCGTCCCCTGTCACATTCAGAGTTCCGACGTCAGCCACAGCGACGTGCATGGGGTCGAACATGGTAGCGGTGCCTGATGCTTCTGTTGTGTCGTCCTCGATCACACAGACAAGCCTGCGTGGTCGCGGTGGCAGCAGCCGTAGCAAGGTGGTGTCTGTCCTAGCGGCGCCGTGCCTGCGGCACGTTCGGCTGAGCGGCAACCCCCTTGAACGCCTGCCCGATGCTCTGGAGACAACGCATAAGTTGCAGCTCGTACTCGACGCCATACCCGCCCTCATGGAGCAGTGGGACACGCACATGCAAGCCGACAGCAAGCCAACGACATCCACAGCGGCGGCAGCAACAGGGGGGCAGAGCCGCCTTCCTGCCGTGATTGTGTGGGACGACAGCTTCCCCGTGCGCATCCCCAGCGTAGAGCCGGCCGTGTGGCTAGCAGTCAACAACGTGGCCATCTACCGCGTGCAGACGCTGCGTCTGTGCCAGACGCGTCGCGTGGTGCTGTGCCAGTGCGCTGACCCGCGGTTCCCCAACGGGCTCTTTCTTAGCGAAGAGTTGGAGGTGTATTTCGCTGCCCTCTCCAAGGCACTGCAGGACTGCCGAGAGCAGCGACAGCAATTAGCGGTCGAGGCACCCTTCTCGTTGGGCGCACCGGCGGAGGCGATCCCGAGCGAGGCACTGCCGCCGATCGTCGGCAAGGCGGCGCGCAACTACGTTGAGTCGTACTTCTTTGTCACAGACGACGAAAACGAAGAGGAGGGCGGCTATCACAGCCTCGTGTCGTACCTGTACGACTCGCTCTCCGCCAATATCCCGGTACTGGTCGTCGTCGTCTCGAGCGGCACCTCGTGCGCCGTGCGCACGAACATTGTCGCGGCCATAAGCACCTGTCTCACACGCCTCCGCGGCGGCGACCCGGAGCAGCTGGACGCCGAGCAGGCGGAGCTCATCGTCAGCACAATGCGAAGCCTCTACGCGTGATCAGGTCACAGACTGTAGCGAAGGACAGACTGAAGGAGAATCGAAGAGAGGACGAAACACCGACGAATTTGCATGGCGTGTGCACATGCGTGTCGAGGGAAGGGAAATCATAGGGTATTGTCATCGTTGCTCTCTCTCTCTTTCTACTTCTCCTCTTCTCGTCCCCACTCCCGCCCCTCCAAACTCTCTCGCTCGCTCGCCACTCGTGTTCGTGTGGAAACTAAATTCGCCAGCACGTGTGGGCTGTTGGACTCTCTCAAAGGGGTCTATGTATTGCGGCCCTCGCTCTGTGTGCCCCCATCCCGTTGCGCACACAAGCACGCACACATATATACACATATGCATGTGTAAAGGTATATCGGCATTTTTTTTGTGCGTAACTCATCTGCCTCTCGGTGTGCGTGCGCGTGTCTGCTTTTCGCTCGCATCCCTTCATTCTGGCTTTCCCTCCCTCCTCCTTTCCTTTCTTCTGGAGCTCTGCTTGCCGCATGCATTTGTGTCTGTGCCGGGGAGGTGCCCATGATTTCCGTGTGCTGTTGTCTTTGGTTTCATTTTCTTTACAATCATTTGCTCCACCACCGCACACACTGCATTCTCGCCCCCTTCCCCTCTGTGGGCATGTGCGCTACGTCTCCCTCCCCCTCCCACTCCATGTGGCTGAGGTCTTTTCAGGTTGTCTTCGGTTGTTTCGCTCGTTGATTGGTTTTTCTTCGTCTTCTTTGATGTGCGCATGGGTGTACAGGCACAGCTGTCATTGCGAGAGTGGATGCATGCAGCACTTTTTTTTTTTTTTGTGTGTGTGTGTGTGTGTGTGTGTGTGTGTCGCTTGCGCCGTCTTCGTCACCCTCATCTCTGCTCATCGCCATTGCCAACACAACGGCATGTTGCTCTTCTTATGCTCCCCCCCCCACCACCACCAGCACCGCCACCACTCCCTCTCGCATGCTTGCATGCGCTGCGCTCTCACGCGCCCTTTGTGCTGCCCTTTTCTTTTCGATTGTTTCGTGGTTGGGGTTGTGCCGGTGTCTATCTTAGGATCTCCATTCGGTGTCAACGTACGCCTCCTGTCCATCGGCGTATGGAAAGCTTATCGACACACACACACATACATGCACACGGTATTTGCGCCGCTCCCACGAGCAGGCCTGTATCTGCTGCCCCTCTCTCCATCGAACTGCAAGCAGATGGTCGTGCGCGCGTGCGTGCACCCCCCTCCGGCTCCGTCTCCATCCCCGAAGGCACCCTGTACCATAGGTTGGCGCTTCCATCGAACCCTAGATGCCCAACACCCCACTTCCTCCATTCTTTGCTATGCCCTGCTCTGCTCTGCTTTCTCTATCGCCTCCCTCTCCACACCTTCTTTCATCGCCTGTGCTCCATGCCCACATGCACATACCTCTAAACCCATCCATCGACGCACTCGAAACGGCTTGCACGAGCGGTAGGCACAGCGGTACACCAGTGCTGTTAGTGTGTTCATTGTTTCGGCGTCTGGTGACGGTGCAGGTGTGTGTGTGCAAGTCGTCATTCCCTCGCCAACCGACCACCCCCCTCCGCACTCCCAGCCTGCCACAACCACTAAAAGGGCTTCTCAGCCGTCATTCTTTACGTTTTGTTTCTTCGCGGCACGCCTCTCTTCTTTCTTCGACACGTATTCTCTGCGTGCCTGTGTGTCGGTGCCCGAGGCCTCTCCATCTGCGTCGCGCTCCATCAACACCGTCGCAGTGCGCGCCATTCAGCCATACGCAGCGACCGTCGCTTTCCTTCACCAAACGCCGATACACGCACGCGCGTCCGTGCACAGCCGCGCGCACTAACACAGCTTCGTACGTTGGCGTGTGTGCCCGCCCCCTCACCCAACCTCGCTCACTTATAAGCCCTTCTCTCGCTCGCATTTCGCTTCCAACAGGCCCCATTCAAAGCCGCCGGTGTCTCCCTCTCTCTGCTCTTGCACCGTGAGGCCCGCCACAGACCTTCAGATACGTACACAGGCAGAGCAGGAGAAGCGAGTACACAAACGCCCCCCTTTCATCCCCTCTTCCAGAGACGCACTCAGACACACACACACAGGGGGGGTGCTGTTCCTTCGCCATCTCGCCTCTTTTTCCTGTTCCCGACCTGTCCTTCCATTCGCGCACACAAGCAGGCAGAAGGGCAGATAGACGCGCCCTCTCATTTTTTGTTTTTGTGTCTGCCCTCGTCGTCCACTTACTCCTGCCACCGCCGCCTCCTCCCCTCCCCCTCCCCACCATCCCTTTTCTGTGCACTCGTGCTGAATCCTCCTCCTACCCATCCTCTTTCAGCGACATGGAGTTCAGAACACCGGCACGAGCTGCGCATGTCCCCACGCCCGGCACCAGCGCCGCCGCGACGGAGACTCTCTTTGCCTCCCCATCTTCGCCCGCTCCGCGACGCCCTGGTGATGAGACGCCTACCTCGGTCAACTCCTCCCATCTGCGCGGTCTTTCCTCCCGCTCCTCGCCGCTTAACGAGTATCGCAGGCACGCTCAGAACCATACCCGTCTTTCACCGCAGCCGCTGTCCTCGCAGGCGTCGGTGGACCGCTACGTCTCAGCCCCTTCGCGACAGGCAACATCGATGGCACACTTTCTCCTGACCTCCCGCGAACGGAAGACGCCAATGCTTATCCGGGCCGCGCAGCAGCACTATCACCTCGCCATCCGCAGCCCATCGCGTGATCCGTCTTTTGACGTGTCCTCGTCACTGGAGGACTCCTATAACTCCCTGGTCCGGTACGCTGTGGACCGCAGCTCCTCGCGCCACGCCACGGTCGCCTCACCGCGATCACACCGGAGCCTTCCACGGGTAGGCAGCTCCGCCATGACGCCCAGCAGCGCGCGGCTGAGCAGCGTCTTCGCAAAGATGCATCTCGACCCATCTACCACGCTGCGCAGCAGCCGCGAACGCAGTGGGAGCAGTCCTTCTTTGACGGGCGTCGATACGAGCGGCGGATGTGGCGGCCAGCTTGGCGACGATGGCAGGAGCTCGCCGTCCTCAGCGATGGAGCTCGAGCCGTACACGACGAAGCTCGCGCGCACCCTCTTCAGCGATGTAGAGCAAACCACGGTGTTGCCTGTGAACGACACCGCCGCGCGACCGCTGGGCATGGCTGCGCGCAGCATCGGTGGCTGCAGCCACGCCGAGGAGGCGGAAGAGGTGAGCAGCCCCGTCAAGGATGGAACAGCGGGGCTAGGCAGCCGCTCACTGCTCGATTGCAGCGGTGCCCGGCGCCATCGAGCCGACGAGAACGACGGCGAAAACGACGATGACGCGCTGGAGCCAGACTGGATGCGCAACGAAGAGGATGAACAAGCATTGCCATCGTCTGTAGCGATCCGTAGGCACATGGCTTCGCTGCCCACTCGCGTGCCGCTTGCCATGTCGGAGGTGAATCAGTTCGGCATGGCAGAAGGCGCACGCTTCGACGCGTCTCTCGGCGTCGTGTTCGAGTGCAACCGCACACGCAACTTTACGACCCCTTCTTTCCGCGTTATACCACATACGCCGGAGCGCATCCTGGACGCGGCCGACATGGAGGACGATTTCTACATGAACCTCATCGACTGGTCGGCCACGTCAGACGTCCTGTGCGTCGCGCTGCAGAACTGTGTGTACCTGTGGGATGCCAAGACGTGCGGCATCACGGAGCTGCCGCGTGTCGTCTCGACCGGTGGCGGGCTTCACGGAGATGGCCGCTCGGGCGATGCACAGCTCGTCTGCGGCCTGAACTGGGCGCCAGATGGGTACCACCTCGCCGTTGGTCGCCACAGCGGCGCGGTGGAGGTATGGGACGTCGAGACACAGCAAATTGTGCACACGTACCGGCAGCACGCAGACCGCACCGTGTCCCTCTCCTGGGAGCCGCTAGGGGGTTGGCTTCTGGCGTCGGGAAGTCGCGACAGCACTGTCGTTCTGCGTGACGTACGCGAGCGCGACACTTCCACGTCCGCCTCCGCGGCATCGCCGTCCTCCTCCTCCTCCTTGGCCAGCGCCACGGCGGTACTGCGGGCACATGAAACGGAGGTGTGCGGCCTCAAGTGGTCCCCGACGGGGGCAATGCTGGCGAGCGGTGGCAACGATAATCAGCTTCTGCTGTGGGACCGCCGGAGCATCTCGACGGGGAGCCGCAGCAGCGACACCAGTGGGGTCTACCGCCACGGCGAGTGTCAGCCCATCTTTTTCCTGAATAAGCACACCGCGGCGGTGAAGGCACTCAGCTGGAACCCGGCGCAGCCGGCCCTTTTGGCCAGCGGTGGCGGCTCGCACGACAAGGCGCTACGCTTCTGGAACTCGCTCACGGGCGAGTGCGTCCACCACATCAATACTGGTAGCCAAGTGTGCGGCGTTGTGTGGAACCGCGTTGGCACGGAGCTTGTCACGGCGCATGGCTACACGGACAACCAGCTTAGCATCTGGCGCTATCCATCCCTGCGGCGCATTGCCAACCTGATTGGCCACACGTCACGTGTGCTGCACCTCGCCCTCTCGGCGGACGGTCAAACAGTTGTATCGGCCGCCGGAGACGAGACGCTTCGGTTCTGGCGCTGCTTCCCGGCGAGCGAGCTGCGTGAGTCGTCGCCGCACCTGCATCGCAGCGCCTATAGCTCTACGAAAGGCTTCTCGTTTAGTTCCTCCACGTATGGAGGAGGCGTAGGAATGAGCCCAGGCGGCACTTCCGCCTCCACGTCCTCCATCGCCCGCGCGCGGGCGGTGGCCACCGCGTCCGGCCGATGCGGCAGCCTATCACAAGGCCGCGACAGCCGCTCGCTCATGAATGAAGAGATTGAGCTGCGATGACCGAGCTAGAGTGGGCATCGGCGTCGACAACCAAGTGCACAAGCACGATGTTGAGGTCGGCAAAGGATTGTCGAATCCGCTGGGGTGCTGAAGGTGATGAGCGTGTTGCAGGTGATGGCATAAGCGCATGTACGTGTATCTGTTTGCGTGTGAGGGGCGAGCGCCCCACATGTCTTCTCTTTTCTGTTCTCGTCCTCCTCTCTCTCGTGCTTCTATATGTATGTCTGCGTGTGTGTGTGTGTGTGTGCGCGCGCGCACGTCTCCCTCCCTTCTGTCAGACCTCACAGTGTGTTGTTGTTGCCCTTCCGTCCCCTGCCTGCCCTCTCCCACCGGGGCTCTTACACGATGGCGTGAAGGCAATGTCGACCGCCACCGCCACCGCCGTCACTGCGTCCCACCAGAGTACCCATACACGCATGGATGCACGCGCGCGCACACATACACACACGCACTTATGAGCGTGGTGGAAGCCAACTATCACAGTCACCTTTTCTCCTTTTCTTTCTTCAGTTTACCATATAACCTCCCACCCCCACCCCTCCCCTACCTGTCCCTTCCAATGTCGAACCGCTTCTGGTGGGTGGCAGGGTCAGGTGCGTACGACGTTGGGATGAGGGCGGGGTCAGTGCGATGTATTACTGCGGATGCCAGCGGTTGGGTCCTTCATGGTGTGGCATCGGAGCGACGTGCGACAGTGAACACGCTTGAAGCATTCACATGATGGTCGGAGTGTCAGCACGACTCGACCGCATCTCAGCCGGCCCTCGCTGCCCGCTGGTGGGTGAGCCTGGGCCATCCCAAGCGATGCGCCAGGTGGCGAGCGGCATGATGGGGAAGCGGCTGTGAGGCGGCGGGGTGGCGGGTATAGTTTGAGCCTGGGGCTGCGCTCCGATGATCGAGTCGGTGCATTGCTGTAGCGCGTGTGTCTACGGCCGCTTCGCACCACGCGATGGGGACCTGTGGCAGGGCCGGTGGGGGATGAGGGAGGTGGGGTAGCGCGGCGTTGGAGCTCATGTTGTGTGGCAGAAAAGTGGGCACATGCCGAGACGGAAATCGCGAATGCCGCGCAGCCCACCCACCCCTCCCCTACCCCCTCGGATACTCCCACGAGTGATCCATCTGTACCAACTTGATTGTACCATTTCTCTCTTCGCTCACTTCTTTCCAGATCTGTACATTGTGTCTTCGAATCGGTGCCGATGCATTTTTTGTTTATTGTGGCGAAGGCTGTGCCAGAAAGCAACAGGGCAACAGCTCCAAACGAGAAACGCCGCTGTCGCTGTAGCAGTGGTGGTGTGGGCCTTTGCTTTCCACCCGACCCTTGATCGCGTCACTGGGCTGCAGTGCACGCACCGACGTGGGTGCGTGTGTGCGTGCGCCGGCAATCCCCCAGCGACCGGCAGAAGATCAGTGGTGGCTGACGGATGTGAGTTCACTGCTCGTCTTCTCTGCACACGCATGACCAAACACCCTATCGCCGATCTCCGCGTGGGGCTTGCATCTCCTTCCCCTGCTGTCTTCGTTACTTTTATTCCCACTTTACCGCTGTATGGCACACATGTCCACGCTCACGCCACCGCGAGTTTGCGACGGTCTCTTTAGTGTTTCTTTCATTTCGGAGGTGGGCACCCTTTGCTGTGCCCCTCCCCTTACCACCACCACTACACTCCCCACATACATCCTAGCACCTCTCTTCGGGGTTGTGCCCCCCGCACCCCTGCGCGTAAGGACAAATACGGAGAGAGAGAAAAAGCGATGCATATCCTAGTACAGTCACTCAAGCCTATGTTCCATCGCCACCGCTGGCTTCCTCTCTCCCCTCCCCCCACCCCCCACTACCTCATCACAAGTGCGCACACACACACGCACGTTTCTCAGCATCTTCGTCTTTCGTTTGGCTCCTCCGCCTCGCCCCCACCCCCTTCCTCTCCCCCGGTGTGTTCGCCACCCTTCTTGGGGGTAATTACATCTCTGCGGAAAGAGCCTGCACGGCAGCACTCACTGCACCATGAGCTTAGCCCGTCTGACGCGTGAGCGCAAGCAGCTCCTCGAGGCGCAGCAATGCGGTGAAACGGCGCCGTCCACAAGCGCCAACACCACCGCCGCCTCCGTGAACTCCTTCAGCGCCGCGCAGGGACGCATTCGCACAGACATGCAGAAGCTGGACGGGGTCATGAGCGAAGTGAAGATGGACTCGATGGACTGGTATGTGGTGCACGTCGCCTACACGCCAGTGCGTGGCATCTGGCAAGGTGGCACGTTCAACTTCCGCCTTGTTTTCTCCAACGACTTCCCCTACTGCGGCCCGAAGGTGCGATACACCGGGCCGCGCCGCATCTTCCACCCCAACATCGAGGGCGACGACGGCAAGGAGGACTGGGGTGTGTGTCTCGGGATTCAGACCGAGTGGCGGCCGACGTGCACCATCAAGGACATGGTGGTCGCGATTGAGATGCTGTTTGCGCTACCGAACTACGATGACCCGCTCCCAGGCGTGGCGAAGACAGCGGCGCAGATTCTGAAAGACGAGCCGAGTCGTTTTGAGCTGATCGCGAAGCGGTGGATGGGCGGCAACTACATTATCTAGGCAGGATCATCCCTTCCCCTTCCGCCTTCACGCGCTCAACCGCACGACTTGGCGGGCCTTCGCAGTGTCATGTAGATGTGTTATGCGGGGCAGAGATCGGAGGACTGCTATTTTATATGGTGGGTCATGCGCGGTGGTGTACATCTTTCTCGCACGCTGCGAAGCAGCGATTTGAACCTTCGCTAAGCACGCGCACGCATGCGCGCACAAACATGCGTGTTAGGAAATGGGGGCGTAGCAGAGAGAGTTTGAGAGAGAAAAGGGGGAGTCGGCGCAGCGAGTATCACATGTTGCCTTCTTCCTTACTGGTGTGGGAAAGGGTGTCCTCTTTGCCGTCGCCAGTTCGCTTTCTCGTCGCGGTCTCCCACCTCCGCCTCCGACCAGCCGGCAGCGGGTGCACCCACTCCACCCCTCCCTCCCTCCGCCCTTTTCTTCGTTGGGCGCAGTCATTGTTCGACCGCCGCTCCCCTCTTGCCGTGGCTCTTTCTGCTCTGTTCGCGTAGGCAGCAGCGACTACGGCGGTGCCACCTCTGCTGCGTGCCGACGTCTTTTGAACGCCAGCGCTGTGTGGCGTGCACGCGCGTGTCGATTGGCCTCTGCTCGAGTCATGTCCGGGACCCTCTTTGTGGGGTAAAGGGACAAGGTCTCACGCGGCGGTTTGCTGTCTTGGTGCTGCTCTACCAGACCCCCCCTCACTCTGTCTGTTACGTGTCCGCAGTTCATCGTGCTTTGCTGCAGCTGTTCTTGTACCGCCCCCCCCCCTCCTCCCTCGTCCCCGCGTGGGGTGCGCGACGCGACTGTCAGCCGAACTGCAATCAAGAGGAAATGCAAAAAAAGAAAGGTAAAGGCGAGGCGGAAGGCTCGCGGCCGGCACCGCTCTGAGCGTGGCCGCACTGCCCTCCCTCGACTCACCAACGCACCCTCCCCTTACCCCCGCTGAGGCGCAGAGAACTGCAGGGACGTGAGGGAGAGGTGGACAGGCATGATGCAGAAGAGTGTCGAGGTGGACGACGGTGGATGGCACAGATACATACCGTGCCACACCACAGGACCCTCCTCCCTATCACCGGTACCTGCGTGCCGTGACGATGTTCCTCGTATGCAAGCACGCGTATATACCAGCCTCCCTCTTCCTCTCTCCTTTTTTGTTCTTACTTCCTCTCCTCGCTCACTGGCGTGGCGTCACATGGCAGTAGTCCGTCCTCGATGGGCTTAGCGGGGTGTAACCACTCCTATCCCTCGTCCATGCATGTGTTTGGTTCGTGACGGAGTGTTCTAGAGGCGACACGCATCGGCAAGAGACGGTGCTGATAGGCAAGCGCACGCGAGCCATCGCGAGTGGGTCCATCAAGCGTGCTGCTGCACAGGGCAGGACACGGCTTCTCCCCCTCCCTCGTTCATTTTTCTTTTCTGTTCGGTACTACTCTGTGTATTGTTGGTTGTGGCACTAACAGCTCTGTCGCTCACTTTCTTTCCCTTGCAGCGCCCACAAGCGTACACGTGCCTCATCTCTTCCCTCCTCCGACCAACCCACCCACCTGCCCTTGCTCTTTCTGAGTCGGTGGGCAGCTCTAGTGATCTGCTCGCGCACCGTTCACGATGCCGCCGGCGAACGGCTCTGTCAAGGATGACCCGGTGGCCTTCGAGCAATCGGGCATCACTGGCCGCGACAAGGTGCGCGAGCATGGCATCCCATACACCAGCCCCGGTGGCGGCGAGGTGTACCGCGACGGCACCGTGAGCGGCTTTGTACGCTCCATCTACGAGTACCTCGTCGATGAGCACCACCGGCCGAGCTACTCGTCCACCATGATCCGAGGTCCCGACCTGCACACCCGCCCGCCGGCGTGGCTGGAAGACAAGAACACGGCCATCGATGGCTCGCCGCTGACGTCTGTGGAGCGCAACGCGCCTGGGTACTGGTCTACGGTGTACAAAAAAGAGCTCGAGGTGGCGGAGGCCATTCAAGAGGTGAAGCGGCAGCGTCGATATGAGCAAGACAACGACCTGGTCGGCTTCATAAACCGCGCACGACGGTACTTTGGCCTCTCTCCCCAACTCGACGAGGCGGCGGCGAGGAGCCAAGTCGAGTCCCGCCACCGCCTAGAGGACGAGGCGCGGCGGCTGCGCGCATCCACAGCGCCGGGAGCCTCAAATGACGAAGTGGCGCAAGGGGAGGAGGACTGTGGTGCGTCGTCGTCGCCACATCCAATCGGCACGCTGCCCCGAAACGGAACTACTGAGCTCTTGGCAAACGTGCCACAGCAGCGCCGGAGCGAGCACGGCGGAAATGGCGTGCGGCACACGGGTGGGGTGCTGACAGCGCCGTGGTTGGCGTTGCTGGAGTCTATTGAGACAGGTCGGCCCCTCGCAAGAGTGGCGAACGAGTACCGGCCTCGCGTTGACTACTACGGCCTCGACCCATTCCTCGACTCGGCACCGTCTGTGGTGTGGTTCAGCACGAAGTGCGGCATCGCCATCGGTCTCGCCCACGGCACCGCAAAGGCCGTGCAGGCGATGAACGTGGATGTGCAGTTCCTGAAGGCGTCGGGGGTCGGCGTGCTGTCGATCCTAAACATGTCTGTCTTCGCCAGTGTCGTGAAGTGGGGTGGTAACACGGCCATCTTCGCGTGCGCCTTCTGCGTCGGCGACCGACTGATGCGGTGGATCAAGTCGTACACGCTGCCGCCGCACGATGCGCAGTGCCGCTCCACATCGAACTACGTGATGGGTCTCTCCTTCTCTGGAGCCATGGTGGGTGTGCTGCCGTGGTGGGTGTTAAACGACACGGGGTTGGCAATGCGCATGGCGGCGTCAGGGCTCGCCGTCGGTGGGGCTCTGGGGCTGATGGTGGGCCTGAGCGTCCAACAGCTTGTGGCTCTGAACACGGCGCGGCTGGACGCAAACAACCGGCAACTGCGTCGTTACGAGGCCCTGTTGGCTCGCCAGCGAGAGTGGGCGGAGCAGGTTCGGAGCAAGTACACTAGTTCCACGTACGTCTGGTGGTAAGAGAGAGGGGGGGAGTGTGTGATGGAAAAGGAGGGGTCGGCTCACCGCGCACCTCACGAAAGGTGGTGCGGCATTTATCGCATTTTTTTTACTGTATCCCTCTGTGCTCAGTTTGGGCCAGGCCGCTCCCGCCATCGAAGGCGCACTTTCGTGGGCTCGCGTGTGCACTGCGGCACTTGTCAAGCGCGTGTGGATGTTGGGAAGCGACGGCGCGCAAGTCCTTCACAGGGTGTGTGGTTCTGTTGTGTGGACGGAGACGGAAAAGACCGACTCGTAAACGGGCACTTTGTGAGCCTGCGTGTACATCATGTCCTGTTCTTCACGTCCTATCGCGGCCTCCCCCGCCCCGACCTGTCGAATGACTCTCGCCCCCGTGCGAGATGAGCGCCGCTTGCAAAGTCAGAGAGAAGCGAGGCGAAGAGGTGTCGCACTGAAACATGTGCGTTGCACAGTGTGCTGGCGGCGCTCATCGCCACACGACCAGATGCGGTGGATGCTGCAGTCGTGTTTTGTTGTTGTTGTTGCTACACATACCTGCGTGCTCGCCATGTGGCGCGGTGGTTGTCCTCTCTCTTCACGTATGTATGTGCGACTCTCTACCGCGTGCTCCTCGTCTCCCCCTCTTTTCTTTTTTGTGGTGGAAGCGAAGTGATGGCGGACGAGACGCGGCGACATCTGTCCCCCCCCCTTCTCAGCGCTCCTCTTCAGCAGCCACACCGGCTGCGTGCCTTCCCATCCATCATCGTGCTCGTGATTCTGCGCGCACGCACTTTGACTAACGAAATAAAAGCTTCACAAGCGGGAAGGCCGAATGAGCGTCAATGCCATCAAGGCGGCGTGGCACGGCGCGGCGGAGCTGAAGCGGCACTGCAACCACGTTATCAACACGCTGGGACCGCAGACGCCACCCGAGGCGTTCCTCTACCGCGGGAACGCCTACTATGCACTGGGCCAGCCGTACTTCGCGCTGGCCGACTACAATACGGCCGCGTCGGTGCTGAGGCTCTCCGGCGAGCACCAACGTCGCTGCAGCAAGGCACTCGAGTCGTTCCCGGCAACGCAGACCGGTGTGTACCCCTCCACCGACTCCCATCTGCACATCTTTGTCAAGCCGATGCTGTCCAAGTCTTGTGCTATCGAGGCTATCAACGAGCACGTCGGGCGCGGGGTGCGGGCGACGGAGAACATGCCTCGCAACAGCGTCGCTGTGCAGCCAACAAACCCATGGCTTCTGTACCCAACGGAAGAAGGGTTGTGCTCGTACTGTGGCACCAGCTTGCCAGAGCGCAGCTTCGCATGCACGAATGACAGCTGCCACGAGGAGTACTGCAGCCGCGACTGCCGACAGGAGGCCATGGCACACTATCACGCTGCGGTGTGCCGTAACAAGGACTATCAGAGCATTGAGCTCGATGTCTTTGCGCAGATGACGGAGGCGCAGAAGGCTGGTGCAGTTGCGGAGCGCAATGCCGCCGCAGCGCAGCTCCTCATGCTGCGCGTCCTGTCCACGGGCATGCAGAAGCACGTGGTGCCGTCGGCCATGGGACAGGTCCGCATCTTGTCGGGTCGCCTTACATTCAGCCCACAGGTGCTGGCCAGATCAATGCTGCACCTGTATGAGCGCCTCACACGCGCGTTGCACATCGCTACGATTGTGCCGTACGAGGAGATGATAGGCGTCTTGGCGCGCATTACAGCGAACTGCTTCCACCGCGACGGCACTGTGGAGCTCAACCTGCCCCGATCGATGCTGAACCACTCCTGCGCGGCGAACGTCGCTGAGGATGGGCAAACCAGGGCCATGATCACTACACGCGACGTCGCGCGTGGCGAGGAGCTCGTTATCAACTACTACCCGCACCTGAAGGATCTGCCTTACGCAGAGCGCACTGCAGAGCTGGAGCGGCGCGGCTTCCGCTGCATGTGCGCTAAGTGCCAGCGGCGCGAGTAGGTGTGCCTCACAAGGACAAAGAATGATGAGATCGGCTCGGGGTGTGAGTCGCGTTGTCTGATGGAGAGGAAAAGGTGAAGGAAAGCGGAGGGGGCTGGTGGTGGTTTGACCGAGATGATCTTGATGTTCGCCTTCCTCTTACCTGCCCCACCCCACCCCTCCCATTCCTGTGAGGCGGGAGAGGGAGAGAGTCAGGGAGGAGATATGTGCCACACAGCGCTGTGCTGCTTGGGCAGCCACAGCTGCCACGGAGTGTCCTCTAATACACAATCGTGCATGCAGGCTATCCGAGCCATTTTCTGTTTTTCGCGCGCACTTCTGCCCCTCGCCACCCACCCCTTCTCACTGCCTGCAAGTTTGAAGCAAAGTAGAATTGGGTGGGGGCCGTGTGGAGGGAGAAAGGAAGTGTAGTGAGAGATGGCGAGCAGCGGTGGAGACTCGTACCTGCGCATCTGTATGTATGCATATACGGTTGTGTGTTTGTGTGCTTGCCGTTGCCGTGCGGCTGCTGTTCATCGTCCTCGAATTGCATTCTCCGTCTCAGGAGAGTACGTCTGTACAGAGTCTCTCGAATTCGCTTCCCTCTGTGTGTGCGTCTGTGTATGGCTGTGCGGCGGCAGCGGCGGGGGAGAGGAGTGAATCGCCACAAGCGTATGCGCGCCTCCAACGCACGAGGGACGTGTATCGAGGCGCGGAGAGGGACGGGAGGCTGGTTCGACAAGAGCGCACACGCAAGCGTGTGACCTGGTTCAGTGAGACTTCCCCTCGCGTCCAGTCGATACAGACAGAGGGCGTGGTCATGATCGCTGCACCTCTCTCCCTCCTCCTTCTGCCCGTCTCTCATCCTCCTCGATCATCCGCCGAGGACCTTGCTACGGCCTTCAGTCAGTGCAACACCTTCGGCCTCTTGAACATCCCCGTATCATTGTCGTTGTTTCGCCTTGCAACTGCCTTTTGTGCGGCATGTCGTGTGATGGATGCGGCTCACGAACATGCACACGCACATACGCCCTCACATGTAGAGAACGAGGCGGCGCATGCGCCCGTGCGAGACAAGGGACAGGCACGTCGATTGCACGAAGGCACACAAACAGTGTGCATGCACGCGCCGCTTCTTCGATCTGCTTTGCCCCCTCCCACACTCCTTACCCTTCATAATCGCAGCAAGACGGGGCACGAAACCACCGTCATGGTCCCCCGACCCCTTGCTTCCCCTCTCACTGTTTCTCCTCCGGCACAATGCTGCGCACTGTCCTTCTCCTCGACGGCAGCGATGCCATGAACAGTAGCTCAGACTACCTGCCCAACTATTTACTTGCTATGAGGCCACCATTGCTGCGGTTGGTGGAGCGGTATCTCGACTCTACGCCACTCGCGTCTCTTGGCGTGGTAGTGATGCGAGATGGGATTAGCCACCGCCTTCTGCCGTGCACGACGAACCGCAACGAGATCGTCGACGTGCTGGAGCGCGACGTCTTCCTGCACGGCGGCTCTGGCAGCACGTCAATGGAGAACGGGCTACGGATGGCCATGTCGGAGCTGGTGGACATGCGCGAGGTAGCGGCCCTGGCGGCAGCGACGGCCAAGAAGTCATCATCGTTTGCCGCTCGCAACCCGCGTGCAGCGTGGAAAGGGTCCGCGACGCAGCTCAACGTCATTGTGTTGACAGCCTCTGTCACGCTGATTGACCCCACGGATGTCTTCGCCGTCGTGAACATCATGGCCGCCTTGTCCATCCGCATCAGTGTCGTTTCTCTCGTCGGTGCTGTACATGTATTCGACGTGTGCACCGTCGAAACAGGAGGGACGCTGTATTGCCCTCTCAACTACGACCACCTGCTGCACATCATGGACGAGCTGTCGACAGCCCACCGCGCGCAGGCAGCGATGGCGCGAAAGAAGAGGCACCAGCGAGATGGCCGCCAGCAGCGAGTCAAGCGATGTCGCGAGGAGGATGTTGAAGGTGTCGAAGTCAAAGACGATGACAGCGATGGCGCGGATGCACCGTACCTTATACCTATTGGATGCCCCGTGTATCTCGAGGCTCCATTATCCGACAGCGCAGAACCGTCATCCGCTGCCTCCTCCCGCTCCTTCTACTTGGGATGCCCTCAGTGCCACCTCATTCAACTCACTGTCCCCACAACTTGCTCCATGTGCCGCCTGCTGCTGTGCAGCGCGCCGATGCTGTACAGCACGTTTGTGTTGCACAACTCTCTGGTGCCACCGGCAAAGGTGCTCCGCGTGATGCGGGACGCATCGCCACCAGCGTCGAAGGCTGCCAACCTGAGCTCTGCAGCAACGGCCACCGTACAGGAGGGCGGCGTCAAGGCGACGATGCAGCAGCCAATACGGTGCGGTCTCTGCATGACCAGCTTCATAGCAGAGATGATGGGGCACACACGCAATGGCGGAGTCAGCAGCCCCGTCGGCTCATCAGCGATGGAAGCCTTGGTGGTGGATGGAGCGCAGGTGTGGCAGTGCAGCGCATGTGCCTCGTACCGCTGCAACGCCTGCAACGACTTTGTCCTCCACACGATCGGCCTCTGTCCGTATTGCCTGGCGCTGCAGTGAGAGCCTGTGGATGGCCGGGTAAGTTTCGAGTGCAAGGCAGGCAACGGCGCCAACGCGCAACGAATCGGCCTTTTATGCGCTGCGGAGGGAGGGGCGGGGCAAGCCAAAAAGGGAGCGATGAGCAGAGATGACGCCGTCTCACCCGCTTCACTGTGCAGCCCTGGCGTGTTGTTTGTCGCGCTCGCGCTCTCCCTGCCTGTGAGTGTGTGTTAACGCTGACATCGATATCGCACAGGAAAGGAAAACGAAAGAAAAGTATGTCTAGGCGCGCGCGGGCAAGGCGCTGTGAGCCGGTGCATCATTCTGATTGGCGTGGGCTTTCGCGGTGTCCGTAAAGCTGCCACCTCTCTCCCTCTCTCCCCGACCGCGTTGGACCATGCACACGCGCGCAGAAGCATGGATCCCGCTCCCTTTCTGTGTCGCACTGATCCTCTTGTGTGATCCGCACTCGTCTCTGGTAATCCACACATCTTGCGTGCGTTGACTGCCGTTCCTGTGCAGAGCATCTGTCCGATAGGGGCACTCACGCGCACACAGGGAGGCACACGTGTGCGCCCCTGACCCCCTCTTCCTTGTTGAGGCCATCCATGCTGCGGTCTACCCACGTGTCGCGGCTCGTCACGAGCGGCAGCGTCGCCCTTACACCGTCGTGCTGGACGACAAAACCCGCTGGCTGGTATCTTGTTCCGAGCAGCACCTTGCCAGAGACAGAGGAGCTGCGCGTAAGCAAGCGTTTTGACTTTCTCAATCACAGCGCGCAGTACCTGTTTCTCGGGCAGGTGATGGCCCTCGCCGAGGAGGTCAAGTGCATCCCATCGCTGGAGTGGTTCTACACGGAGCTCAGCTTTTCACTGCCACCGACGAAAGAGGCGGAGGTGCTGGCGAACTACATGAATGATCAGGAGCGCCTGCGGTGCGGACTGCGCAACCACTCCGAGGGTGGCACCAGCTCGTCCGATATTGCGTGGAGCAGGGAGCTGAAGGAGCGCGTGCAGCGCCGCGCTGAGGAAGACTTCTGCTGGCTCCTCACGCATGATCAGCGCAAAACGGAGAAGTTCTTGCAGGAGACGTTCATCCAGTGGCACCACCGTGCTGACTACCTCGTGACGCGCAAGAGCCGCGAGAAGCGCGAGTTCCGCGAGGACCTGACGTTGCAGAAGGTGATTCAACAAGGACAGGAGCGCAAGCGGCGCATGCAGCGGCGCCGAAACCGCGACGAGGCGCGGCAGGAAGCCATCAAGTCCGGAAAGGAGTCCGAGTGGGACAACTTCACGCATGACGTGCTGCCGCGTGAGCTGCGCGAGGCGCTCGACCGCGAGAGCGACGGCATGGAGGATGTGCGACTCTCTCGCGCCGGCACGGCGACCGGTGGATGGAGTCGCAGCATGCGCTCTCACCCGAACTTTCGCTAAAGCCCCATCGCGTGCGCGTGCACTCGTTTCGTTGCCCTTTCGACTGCTGATAGATAAGGGCCCCGCCCTCATTTGGTCTCGACAGAGGCACCGGCTGGGCCATACACAACTGCGGCGCACCAAAGCAGCGGCTCCTTCAGGTGGGCCCGGGAGGCTTTCTGTGGGTGCGGCACGCAGGCGCGGTAGCGCCGTTTGCATGTTGCTTCTCTTCACGCCCTCCCCATCACTTCATCACACTACGACTGTCGATGTTCGTCACTCTCCCTCTTCCTCTCTTGTGTCCACGGTGCACCCGCGTTTGTTCTTTGGCAGGCGATGCGAAACTCTTTCGGACACTCCACGCAGAACGCTCTCCCTCCCCCACCCCACACATAACCACCCCCTCTCCCTGAACAGGTGGGGATGTCTCAACGCGGTGATGCTACCCACCCCACCCCCTCGGCCAACCGTCCACTCTCACCCCTTCGTTGTCTCTCTTTCTCTGTCTTCCCTCTCCTTGGTGCTACTGCTTCTGCCGTCAACGTGTGTATGGCATGCACACACACGCGCAAGCACACACAATACCCCCACCCCACTGTGTGGCGTGAAGGAGTAGCCGCTGCATTGTTCTCCTCATCCTCCTATTACACCCGTGTGGCTTTCATTGCGGACTCTCTGAGGCCGGCATGATCGCCCTCTCGCATTGTTGTCTGCGATATGTGCCACGGCGACCGCCGGCGTTCGGCAAAGTCGTTGGAGGTGGTACTCGGCTACGGCGCACAAGCGCGCCGGCACCACGGCAACGCAATCAAGAGACAGCTGCAGATGCGGAGACGGTGGCGGAGGCCGAGGTTGTCGCCGCCTTCACCTCGACATTGGAGGACGCCAAGCTTGCAGCCGCAGACATCCCCCACAGAGCTCAGACGTCGCCGCCGCACCTGCAGCCTCACCGGGCGGCTGCCTATAAATCACTGCCGCCCCATCTGCGGTTCCGTGCGCTTTCCAAGCCGGTGGTCCTCGAGGACGTGCAGGACACCTATGCCATCACGCCAACGCAGGAAGTGCACGGCCAGCAGCTGTGGACGGCCACAAAGGTGCTGCGCTCCAGCAAGCATATTCGCAAGGCGAATGCCACATGCGTCGTGGGAGGTGCCAGTGCGATCCGACGCATCTGGCGCACGTACAATATCCGACCGAATGTCGTGTATGTGCCGAACACTGATTCCGGAGTACCGACGTGGTGCCTCGAGGAGGAGCTGCCGACGGTGATTGTGCGTTGCTCGCCTGTGGCGGTAAGGCGGCACCTGTTGAGCGCCGAGTACAGCGACGGCTACGCTGCCGAGTTCCCGCTGCCAGTGAACTGCGTCACAGATGCCACAGCACTGCTGGCTCCACCACCGGAGCCGGCTCAAAGTGAGGCCGCGGTGCCAAGCACGGGCGACACGTCATCATCGCTGTCAGCGAAGCTCTCGGCGACAGGACCGCCGGTAGCTCGCCCTCTGCACGACCCCTTCGGCCACCACGCTGTGGGAGCCATGCTTGTGTTGGTGGGGCTGCGCATCCCCAGCAACGTGGGGACTTTGCTGCGTGCCGCTGCAGATATGGGCTACGACGCTGCCGTACTCGTCAGCTGCGCCGACCCGACGCAGGAGAAGGTGTTGCGCGCGAGCGATGGCACCGCGCTGAGCCCGACCCTGCGCATCTACGAGACGGAGACGACGGAGCAGGCGTGCGTGTCGCTACTCTCCAGCATCGCGGCGCAGCATCACCTCATGCCGTTTCTGGCGGTGCCGTCGCAGGAGGTCGAGTCTGCTTTTGAGGTAGCGAAGCGTTTCCATGTCTATAACGCCAAAAGCAAGGAAGCGGCCACGTCGCAGGTCAGTGGAGGTGCGGTGGCAGGTCACAGTGACGGCCTCTGCGCCGCTCCGACGAAGCAGCTCGGCGCAATGGTCATCCTCGGATCGGAGGCGCAGGGGCTGCGCGGCCTGAACGGCAGGTGGGGTGTGCCCTACCAGTTGGTGACGCTGCCACTGTCTAACCCGATGGTAGACTCGTTCAACGTGAGTGTGGCAGGGTCGGTGCTGATGCATCTGTTCCGCCCCAGCGCAGCGTCGCATTTCACGCGGCTCGTGGCGCTCTCAGGAGAAGCAGTCGGCGACTTGTTACCGCCACCTGTAACAGATGACGATGACGATGAGAGTGATCACCACGCGGAAACCGACGAGGCGGAGGCAAGTCCCCTCTAGACGGCTGTGCAAGCGGGAGTTGCAGAGCAAAAATATTCACACAAGGAGAAACACACCAAACCCCGTCCCAGCGTGATGGCATCGAGTACGCGCCTCTCATCTTTCAGCCTCCACCTCCGTCATCACACGTCTGCCGGCTGTGCACGTACCTGGCGTTTATGTATGCGTGCCCCTCTCCAAGTCGTGTGCTGGCCTCAAGAGAAGGAAGCGGTGGTGGTGACGGTTGGCCTGCGCCGCCACACACATACACACACACACACACACACACACACTCGCGCCCTTTCACAGATGCAGTGACACTCGTTAGTATTGATCACACGCTACTCAATCATGCATGCGTGCTGTAACGGAAACATACACGATCCAGCGTGCACCTCCCCTCTGCAAGCCGCGTTCAGGCACTGCCATTCGTGCAAGCATCTCCCACACTCGCAAGCCTCCTCCTTGGAGCGCAGCAGCGGAGGAAGGCTGGGAGGCAGGGAAAGGATGGGGGTAGCATGGCTCACCGTCGCCGTTGATTCAACTTGTGTTTGGCTCTACACTCTGCTGCACTCTTTCCTCTCTTCCTCCTCTCTTTGTGTCCCCTTTGGGCTACGTTGGGTTCACGACACCACCAACCACCACTCATTCGCCCATCATCGGCCGCCCTCACGTACGGCGTGCACGTCGTGTGCGCAAGCGAAGATAGCGAGGGAACGACGGCATCTGTGCGCGGTCGCGCTTGCCCTGCATGTAAACTCGACAGAGCAGGCACATACCCTTAGCCCAACACAGCGTATATGAGTGGCGGCCCGAACACGGTGGCGGTGCTGCCGTCGCTACGCAAGTCGATGACGGTCTCCGCCGTTCCTGGGCAGCGCCCGCGCGATAGCGTCAGCGCCCTCGCCCCGCCCGGCAACAGCAGCCGTGTCAACATTGTCGGCGGCTACGAGGCGGGGTCGAAGCCGGTTTCTGGGCGCCCCGGCACCCTGCGCAAGAGTCGCTCCGGCACGAGCGATGAGGCGTTCCTCGCCTCGCTTGTCGGCACCGACTTGGCCTCCACAAAGGCTGCCGCGGACGCCTACTACAACCAGTACAAGGAGAAGGCCGACGAGAACGCAATGCTGCGCGCTGCTCTGCGGCAGCAAGAGGTGGACTCGGTGCAGGTAGTGCAGTTTCTGGAAAGCAAGCTGAGAGAGTTAGAGACGGAGGCGCAGACGTACAAAACGGGCATCACGCAGCTGCTAGACGACCACCGCCGCGCGGAGGAGGAGCTGCAGTCGAAGTACGGTGAGATGCTGCGCGAGCGTGATGTCGAGCTCGCGCGCTACGCATCCGTCACCACGAAGCTGCACGATGACCTTCGCCAAGCCTCCCGCTATGTCCAGCAACGACAGGAGCACACGGTGGAGCTGCAACAGCTGCAGAAGCAGCTGGAGGACCTAGTCGTGGAGCACGAGAAGGAGGTAGCAGCCTTGCACTTCCAGACGGTGGACCGCAAGCTGAAGCTCATCGCGCTGGAAAAGACGATGCGGGCCGAGTTTGACGAGCTGGTGGAGGCGCGGGCGGCCAGGGCGCTGGAGGAGCGCTTCCAGAGCGTGCTGGAGCGGACGCGGCGGTTGGAAGAGGAGAAGGCGTCGATGACGCACGACATCCACAATCTGATGCAGCTCACGACCGACATCGACGCCGAGCGGGTGCAAGTGCGGCGCCACGCGGCAGTGCAGCAGCAGGCGCACAAGGAGTTGGCGCACCACGCATTGGCGCGCAGACGGCAGAAGGAGAAGGCGGATCTCAAAATCTACGAGCTGGAGGAGCGGGTGGGAGAGCTGACGGCGCAGCAGCAAGTGGTGCGGGCGGAGCTGCAGGAGAACTATCAGAGTCGCATCGACGCGCTGGAGGCGGAGCTGAAGTCGACGCGCACGTCGTTGCAGTCGCACCGCGCAGAGCTGCAGCGCATGCGCCAGCTCACCGCCCGCGTGGTGGCCGAGCGCAGTGAGCTGGAGAATTTCTTTCACACCGCGCTGGCCGATTGCCTGCGCTATCGGCATGACATGTCGGCAAGCCACCATGCGTCCACTGCCGCCTCTGCGACGAGCTCAAGCAAGGGTGCAATACCGTTGGGGA